>NW_028283586.1:1117500-1417500 GCF_059441095.1 Idiotropiscis lumnitzeri | reverse complement strand
AATACTGGACAATCAAATTAATGACTGCCCAGGCTTCAGGATGTCTTTTTACACTATATAAAGGTGGAAATTTACATTGGAAACGTTTGGTTTAGCTGTTATAAAAGTTTGGTTTTTTAGTGCTGAAAATGTATTTTCAGCTCGCACTGTACACATTTGCTATGTGAGGCATTATCTCATAAGGGAAATACTGGACAATCAAATTAATGACTTCCCAGGCTTCAGGATGCCTTTTTACACTCTATAAATGTGGAAATTTACATTGGAAACGTTTGGTTTAGCTGTTAATGAAGTTTCGTTTTTTTAGTGCTGAAAATTCATTGTCTGCTGGCGCTGTACACTTTTTCTAAGTGTTGCAATATCTCATGAAGGAAATACTGGACAATCAAATTAATGACTTTCCAGGCTTCAGGATGCCTTTCTACACTATATAAAGGTGGAAATTTACATTGGAAACGTTTGGTTTAGCTGTTATAAAAGTTTGGTTTTTTAGTGCTGTAAATGCATTTTCAGCTCGCGCTGTACACATTTGCTATGAGAGGCATTATCTCATAAGGGAAATATTGGACAATCAAATTAATGACTGCCCAGGCTTGAGGATGTCTTTTTACACTATATAAACGTGGAAATTTACATTGGAAACGTTTGGTTTAGCTGTTATAAAAGTTTGGTTTTTTAGTGCTGTAAATGCATTTTCAGCTCGCGCTGTACACATTTGCTAGGAGAGGCATTATCTCATAAGGGAAATATTGGACAATCAAATTAATGGCTGCCCAGGCTTCAGGATGTCTTTTTACACTATATAAAGGTGGAAATTTACATTGGAAACGTTTAGTTTAGCTGTTAATGAAGTTTCGTTTTTTTAGTGCTGAAAATTCATTGTCTGCTGGCGCTGTACACTTTTTCTAAGTGTTGCAATATCTCATGAAGGAAATACTGGACAATCAAATTAATGACTTTCCAGGCTTCAGGATGCCTTTCTACACTATATAAAGGTGGAAATTTACATTGGAAACGTTTGGTTTAGCTGTTATAAAAGTTTGGTTTTTTAGTGCTGTAAATGCATTTTCAGCTCGCGCTGTACACATTTGCTATGAGAGGCATTATCTCATAAGGGAAATATTGGACAATCAAATTAATGACTGCCCAGGCTTCAGGATGTTTTTTTACACTATATAAGGGTGGAAATTTACATTGGAAACGTTTAGTTTAGCTGTTAATGAAGTTTCGTTTTTTTAGTGCTGAAAATTCATTGTCTGCTGGCGCTGTACACTTTTTCTAAGTGTTGCAATATCTCATGAAGGAAATACTGGACAATCAAATTAATGACTTTCCAGGCTTCAGGATGCCTTTCTACACTATATAAAGGTGGAAATTTACATTGGAAACGTTTGGTTTAGCTGTTATAAAAGTTTGGTTTTTTAGTGCTGTAAATGCACTTTCAGTCGCGCTGTACACATTTGCTATGAGAGGCATTATCTCATAAGGAAAATATTGGACAATCAAATTAATGACTGCCCAGGCTTCAGGATGTCTTTTTACACCATATAAGGGTGGAAATTTACATTGGAAACGTTTAGTTTAGCTGTTAATGAAGTTTCGTTTTTTTAGTGCTGAAAATTCATTGTCTGCTGGCGCTGTACACTTTTTCTAAGTGTTGCAATATCTCATGAAGGAAATACTGGACAATCAAATTAATGACTTTCCAGGCTTCAGGATGTCTTTTTACACTATATAAAGGTGGAAATTTACATTGGAAACGTTTGGTTTAGCTGTTATAAAAGTTTGGTTTTTTAGTGCTGAAAATGCATTTTCAGCTCGCACTGTACACATTTGCTATGTGAGGCATTATCTCATAAGGGAAATACTGGACAATCAAATTAATGACTTCCCAGGCTTCAGGATGCCTTTTTACACTCTATAAATGTGGAAATTTACATTGGAAACGTTTGGTTTAGCTGTTAATGAAGTTTCGTTTTTTTAGTGCTGAAAATTCATTGTCTGCTGGCGCTGTACACTTTTTCTAAGTGTTGCAATATCTCATGAAGGAAATACTGGACAATCAAATTAATGACTTTCCAGGCTCCAGGATGCCTTTCTACACTATATAAAGGTGGAAATTTACATTGGAAACGTTTGGTTTAGCTGTTATAAAAGTTTGGTTTTTTAGTGCTGTAAATGCATTTTCAGCTCGCGCTGTACACATTTGCTATGAGAGGCATTATCTCATAAGGGAAATATTGGACAATCAAATTAATGACTGCCCAGGCTTCAGGATGTCTTTTTACACTATATAAAGGTGGAAATTTACATTGGAAACGTTTGGTTTAGCTGTTATAAAAGTTTGGTTTTTTAGTGCTGAAAATGCATTTTCAGCTCGCACTGTACACATTTGCTATGTGAGGCATTATCTCATAAGGGAAATACTGGACAATCAAATTAATGACTTCCCAGGCTTCAGGATGCATTTTTGCACTCTATAAATGTGGAAATTTACATTGGAAACGTTTGGTTTAGCTGTTAATGAAGTTTCGTTTTTTTAGTGCTGAAAATTCATTGTCTGCTGGCGCTGTACACTTTTTCTAAGTTTTGCAATATCTCATGAAGGAAATACTGGACAATCAAATAATGACTTTCCAGGCTTCAGGATGCCTTTCTACACTATATAAAGGTGGAAATTTACATTGGAAACGTTTGGTTTAGCTGTTATAAAAGTTTGGTTTTTTAGTGCTGTAAATGCATTTTCAGCTCGCGCTGTACACATTTGCTATGAGAGGCATTATCTCATAAGGGAAATATTGGACAATCAAATTAATGACTGCCCAGGCTTCAGGATGTCTTTTTACACTATATAAACGTGGAAATTTACATTGGAAACGTTTAGTTTAGCTGTTAATGAAGTTTCGTTTTTTTAGTGCTGAAAATTCATTGTCTGCTGGCGCTGTACACTTTTTCTAAGTGTTGCAATATCTCATGAAGGAAATACTGGATAATCAAATTAATGACTTTCCAGGCTTCAGGATGCCTTTCTACACTATATAAAGGTGGAAATTTACATTGGAAACGTTTGGTTTAGCTGTTTATAAAAGTTTGGTTTTTTAGTGCTGTAAATGCATTTTCAGCTCGCGCTGTACACATTTGCTATGAGAGGCATTATCTCATAAGGGAAATATTGGACAATCAAATTAATGACTGCCCAGGCTTCAGGATGTCTTTTTACACTATATAAACGTGGAAATTTACATTGGAAACGTTTAGTTTAGCTGTTAATGAAGTTTCGTTTTTTTAGTGCTGAAAATTCATTGTCTGCTGGCGCTGTACACTTTTTCTAAGTTTTGCAATATCTCATGAAGGAAATACTGGACAATCAAATAATGACTTTCCAGGCTTCAGGATGCCTTTCTACACTATATAAAGGTGGAAATTTACATTGGAAACGTTTGGTTTAGCTGTTATAAAAGTTTGGTTTTTTAGTGCTGTAAATGCATTTTCAGCTCGCGCTGTACACATTTGCTATGAGAGGCATTATCTCATAAGGGAAATATTGGACAATCAAATTAATGACTGCCCAGGCTTCAGGATGTCTTTTTACACTATATAAACGTGGAAATTTACATTGGAAACGTTTAGTTTAGCTGTTAATGAACTTTCGTTTTTTTAGTGCTGAAAATTCATTGTCTGCTGGCGCTGTACACTTTTTCTAAGTGTTGCAATATCTCATGAAGGAAATACTGGATAATCAAATTAATGACTTTCCAGGCTTCAGGATGCCTTTCTACACTATATAAAGGTGGAAATTTACATTGGAAACGTTTGGTTTAGCTGTTTATAAAAGTTTGGTTTTTTAGTGCTGTAAATGCATTTTCAGCTCGCGCTGTACACATTTGCTATGAGAGGCATTATCTCATAAGGGAAATATTGGACAATCAAATTAATGACTGCCCAGGCTTCAGGATGTCTTTTTACACTATATAAACGTGGAAATTTACATTGGAAACGTTTGGTTTAGCTGTTATAAAAGTTTGTTTTTTTAGTGCTGTAAATGCATTTTCAGCTCGCGCTGTACACATTTGCTAGGAGAGGCATTATCTCATAAGGGAAATATTGGACAATCAAATTAATGGCTGCCCAGGCTTCAGGATGTCTTTTTACACTATATAAAGGTGGAAATTTACATTGGAAACGTTTAGTTTAGCTGTTAATGAAGTTTCGTTTTTTTAGTGCTGAAAATTCATTGTCTGCTGGCGCTGTACACTTTTTCTAAGTGTTGCAATATCTCATGAAGGAAATACTGGACAATCAAATTAATGACTTTCCAGGCTTCAGGATGCCTTTCTACACTATATAAAGGTGGAAATTTACATTGGAAACGTTTGGTTTAGCTGTTATAAAAGTTTGGTTTTTTAGTGCTGTAAATGCATTTTCAGCTCGCGCTGTACACATTTGCTATGAGAGGCATTATCTCATAAGGGAAATATTGGACAATCAAATTAATGACTGCGCAGGCTTCAGGATGTCTTTCTACACTATATAAAGGTGGAAATTTACATTGGAAACGTTTAGTTTAGCTGTTAATGAAGTTTCGTTTTTTTTAGTGCTGAAAATTCATTGTCTGCTGGCGCTGTACACTTTTTCTAAGTGTTGCAATATCTCATGAAGGAAATACTGGACAATCAAATTAATGACTTTCCAGGCTTCAGGATGCCTTTCTACACTATATAAAGGTGGAAATTTACATTGGAAACGTTTGGTTTAGCTGTTATAAAAGTTTGGTTTTTTAGTGCTGTAAATGCATTTTCAGCTCGCGCTGTACACATTTGCTATGAGAGGCATTATCTCATAAGGGAAATATTGGACAATCAAATTAATGACTGCCCAGGCTTCAGGATGTTTTTTTACACTATATAAGGGTGGAAATTTACATTGGAAACGTTTAGTTTAGCTGTTAATGAAGTTTCGTTTTTTTAGTGCTGAAAATTCATTGTCTGCTGGCGCTGTACACTTTTTCTAAGTGTTGCAATATCTCATGAAGGAAATACTGGACAATCAAATTAATGACTTTCCAGGCTTCAGGATGCCTTTCTACACTATATAAAGGTGGAAATTTACATTGGAAACGTTTGGTTTAGCTGTTATAAAAGTTTGGTTTTTTAGTGCTGTAAATGCACTTTCAGCTCGCGCTGTACACATTTGCTATGAGAGGCATTATCTCATAAGGAAAATATTGGACAATCAAATTAATGACTGCCCAGGCTTCAGGATGTCTTTTTACACCATATAAGGGTGGAAATTTACATTGGAAACGTTTAGTTTAGCTGTTAATGAAGTTTCGTTTTTTTAGTGCTGAAAATTCATTGTCTGCTGGCGCTGTACACTTTTTCTAAGTGTTGCAATATCTCATGAAGGAAATACTGGACAATCAAATTAATGACTTTCCAGGCTTCAGGATGCCTTTCTACACTATATAAAGGTGGAAATTTACATTTGAAACGTTTGGTTTAGCTGTTATAAAAGTTTGGTTTTTTAGTGCTGTAAATGCATTTTCAGCTCGCGCTGTACACATTTGCTATGAGAGGCATTATCTCATAAGGGAAATATTGGACAATCAAATTAATGACTGCGCAGGCTTCAGGATGTCTTTCTACACTATATAAAGGTGTAAATTTACATTGGAAACGTTTAGTTTAGCTGTTAATGAAGTTTCGTTTTTTTTAGTGCTGAAAATTCATTGTCTGCTGGCGCTGTACACTTTTTCTAAGTGTTGCATTATCTCAAAAGGGAAATATTGGACAATCAAATTAATGACTGCCCAGGCTTCAGGATGTCTTTTTACACTATATAAAGGTGGAAATTTACATTGGAAACGTTTGGTTTAGCTGTTATAAAAGTCTGTTTTTTTAGTGCTGAAAATGCATTTTCAGCTCGCACTGTACACATTTGCTATGTGAGGCATTATCTCATAAGGGAAATACTGGACAATCAAATTAATGACTTCCCAGGCTTCAGGATGCCTTTTTACACTCTATAAATGTGGAAATTTACATTGGAAACGTTTGGTTTAGCTGTGAATGAAGTTTCGTTTTTTTAGTGCTGAAAATTCATTGTCTGCTGGCGCTGTACACTTTTTCTAAGTGTTGCAATATCTCATGAAGGAAATACTGGACAATCAAATTAATGACTTTCCAGGCTTCAGGATGCCTTTCTACACTATATAAAGGTGGAAATTTACATTTGAAACGTTTGGTTTAGCTGTTATAAAAGTTTGGTTTTTTAGTGCTGAAAATGCATTTTCAGCTCGCACTGTACACATTTGCTATGAGAGGCATTTTCTCATAAGGGAAATATTGGACAATCAAATTAATGACTGCCCAGGCTTCAGGATGTCTTTTTACACTATATAAAGGTGGAAATTTACATTGGAAACGTTTGGTTTAGCTGTTATAAAAGTTTGGTTTTTTAGTGCTGAAAATGCATTTTCAGCTCGCACTGTACACATTTGCTATGTGAGGCATTATCTCATAAGGGAAATACTGGACAATCAAATTAATGACTTCCCAGGCTTCAGGATGCCTTTTTACACTCTATAAAGGTGGAAATTTACATTGGAAACGTTTGGTTTAGCTGTTATAAAAGTTTGTTTTTTTCGTGCTGTAAATGCATTTTCAGCTCGCGCTGTACACATTTGCAATGAGAGGCATTATCTCATAAGGGAAATATTGGACAATCAAATTAATGACTGCCCAGGCTTCAGGATGTCTTTTTACACTATATAAAGGTGGAAATTTACATTGGAAACGTTTAGTTTAGCTGTTAATGAAGTTTCGTTTGTTTTAGTGCTGAAAATTCATTGTCTGCTGGCGCTGTACACTTTTTCTAAGTGTTGCAATATCTCATGAAGGAAATACTGGACAATCAAATTAATGACTTTCCAGGCTTCAGGATGCCTTTCTACACTATATAAAGGTGGAAATTTACATTGGAAACGTTTGGTTTAGCTGTTATAAAAGTTTGGTTTTTTAGTGCTGTAAATGCATTTTCAGCTCGCGCTGTACACATTTGCTATGAGAGGCATTATCTCATAAGGGAAATATTGGACAATCAAATTAATGACTGCCCAGGCTTCAGGATGTTTTTTTACACTATATAAGGGTGGAAATTTACATTGGAAACGTTTAGTTTAGCTGTTAATGAAGTTTCGTTTTTTTAGTGCTGAAAATTCATTGTCTGCTGGCGCTGTACACTTTTTCTAAGTGTTGCAATATCTCATGAAGGAAATACTGGACAATCAAATTAATGACTTTCCAGGCTTCAGGATGCCTTTCTACACTATATAAAGGTGGAAATTTACATTGGAAACGTTTGGTTTAGCTGTTATAAAAGTTTGGTTTTTTAGTGCTGTAAATGCACTTTCAGTCGCGCTGTACACATTTGCTATGAGAGGCATTATCTCATAAGGAAAATATTGGACAATCAAATTAATGACTGCCCAGGCTTCAGGATGTCTTTTTACACCATATAAGGGTGGAAATTTACATTGGAAACGTTTAGTTTAGCTGTTAATGAAGTTTCGTTTTTTTAGTGCTGAAAATTCATTGTCTGCTGGCGCTGTACACTTTTTCTAAGTGTTGCAATATCTCATGAAGGAAATACTGGACAATCAAATTAATGACTTTCCAGGCTTCAGGATGTCTTTTTACACTATATAAAGGTGGAAATTTACATTGGAAACGTTTGGTTTAGCTGTTATAAAAGTTTGGTTTTTTAGTGCTGAAAATGCATTTTCAGCTCGCACTGTACACATTTGCTATGTGAGGCATTATCTCATAAGGGAAATACTGGACAATCAAATTAATGACTTCCCAGG
Organism: Idiotropiscis lumnitzeri; assembly: GCF_059441095.1. NCBI lineage: Eukaryota > Metazoa > Chordata > Actinopteri > Syngnathiformes > Syngnathidae > Idiotropiscis > Idiotropiscis lumnitzeri. The sequence continues at coordinate 1,409,636 of NW_028283586.1, read as the reverse complement.
CTTCAGGATGCCTTTTTACACTCTATAAATGTGGAAATTTACATTGGAAACGTTTGGTTTAGCTGTTAATGAAGTTTCGTTTTTTTAGTGCTGAAAATTCATTGTCTGCTGGCGCTGTACACTTTTTCTAAGTGTTGCAATATCTCATGAAGGAAATACTGGACAATCAAATTAATGACTTTCCAGGCTCCAGGATGCCTTTCTACACTATATAAAGGTGGAAATTTACATTGGAAACGTTTGGTTTAGCTGTTATAAAAGTTTGGTTTTTTAGTGCTGTAAATGCATTTTCAGCTCGCGCTGTACACATTTGCTATGAGAGGCATTATCTCATAAGGGAAATATTGGACAATCAAATTAATGACTGCCCAGGCTTCAGGATGTCTTTTTACACTATATAAAGGTGGAAATTTACATTGGAAACGTTTGGTTTAGCTGTTATAAAAGTTTGGTTTTTTAGTGCTGAAAATGCATTTTCAGCTCGCACTGTACACATTTGCTATGTGAGGCATTATCTCATAAGGGAAATACTGGACAATCAAATTAATGACTTCCCAGGCTTCAGGATGCATTTTTGCACTCTATAAATGTGGAAATTTACATTGGAAACGTTTGGTTTAGCTGTTAATGAAGTTTCGTTTTTTTAGTGCTGAAAATTCATTGTCTGCTGGCGCTGTACACTTTTTCTAAGTTTTGCAATATCTCATGAAGGAAATACTGGACAATCAAATAATGACTTTCCAGGCTTCAGGATGCCTTTCTACACTATATAAAGGTGGAAATTTACATTGGAAACGTTTGGTTTAGCTGTTATAAAAGTTTGGTTTTTTAGTGCTGTAAATGCATTTTCAGCTCGCGCTGTACACATTTGCTATGAGAGGCATTATCTCATAAGGGAAATATTGGACAATCAAATTAATGACTGCCCAGGCTTCAGGATGTCTTTTTACACTATATAAACGTGGAAATTTACATTGGAAACGTTTAGTTTAGCTGTTAATGAAGTTTCGTTTTTTTAGTGCTGAAAATTCATTGTCTGCTGGCGCTGTACACTTTTTCTAAGTGTTGCAATATCTCATGAAGGAAATACTGGATAATCAAATTAATGACTTTCCAGGCTTCAGGATGCCTTTCTACACTATATAAAGGTGGAAATTTACATTGGAAACGTTTGGTTTAGCTGTTTATAAAAGTTTGGTTTTTTAGTGCTGTAAATGCATTTTCAGCTCGCGCTGTACACATTTGCTATGAGAGGCATTATCTCATAAGGGAAATATTGGACAATCAAATTAATGACTGCCCAGGCTTCAGGATGTCTTTTTACACTATATAAACGTGGAAATTTACATTGGAAACGTTTAGTTTAGCTGTTAATGAAGTTTCGTTTTTTTAGTGCTGAAAATTCATTGTCTGCTGGCGCTGTACACTTTTTCTAAGTTTTGCAATATCTCATGAAGGAAATACTGGACAATCAAATAATGACTTTCCAGGCTTCAGGATGCCTTTCTACACTATATAAAGGTGGAAATTTACATTGGAAACGTTTGGTTTAGCTGTTATAAAAGTTTGGTTTTTTAGTGCTGTAAATGCATTTTCAGCTCGCGCTGTACACATTTGCTATGAGAGGCATTATCTCATAAGGGAAATATTGGACAATCAAATTAATGACTGCCCAGGCTTCAGGATGTCTTTTTACACTATATAAACGTGGAAATTTACATTGGAAACGTTTAGTTTAGCTGTTAATGAACTTTCGTTTTTTTAGTGCTGAAAATTCATTGTCTGCTGGCGCTGTACACTTTTTCTAAGTGTTGCAATATCTCATGAAGGAAATACTGGATAATCAAATTAATGACTTTCCAGGCTTCAGGATGCCTTTCTACACTATATAAAGGTGGAAATTTACATTGGAAACGTTTGGTTTAGCTGTTTATAAAAGTTTGGTTTTTTAGTGCTGTAAATGCATTTTCAGCTCGCGCTGTACACATTTGCTATGAGAGGCATTATCTCATAAGGGAAATATTGGACAATCAAATTAATGACTGCCCAGGCTTCAGGATGTCTTTTTACACTATATAAACGTGGAAATTTACATTGGAAACGTTTGGTTTAGCTGTTATAAAAGTTTGGTTTTTTAGTGCTGTAAATGCATTTTCAGCTCGCGCTGTACACATTTGCTAGGAGAGGCATTATCTCATAAGGGAAATATTGGACAATCAAATTAATGGCTGCCCAGGCTTCAGGATGTCTTTTTACACTATATAAAGGTGGAAATTTACATTGGAAACGTTTAGTTTAGCTGTTAATGAAGTTTCGTTTTTTTAGTGCTGAAAATTCATTGTCTGCTGGCGCTGTACACTTTTTCTAAGTGTTGCAATATCTCATGAAGGAAATACTGGACAATCAAATTAATGACTTTCCAGGCTTCAGGATGCCTTTCTACACTATATAAAGGTGGAAATTTACATTGGAAACGTTTGGTTTAGCTGTTATAAAAGTTTGGTTTTTTAGTGCTGTAAATGCATTTTCAGCTCGCGCTGTACACATTTGCTATGAGAGGCATTATCTCATAAGGGAAATATTGGACAATCAAATTAATGACTGCGCAGGCTTCAGGATGTCTTTCTACACTATATAAAGGTGGAAATTTACATTGGAAACGTTTAGTTTAGCTGTTAATGAAGTTTCGTTTTTTTTAGTGCTGAAAATTCATTGTCTGCTGGCGCTGTACACTTTTTCTAAGTGTTGCAATATCTCATGAAGGAAATACTGGACAATCAAATTAATGACTTTCCAGGCTTCAGGATGCCTTTCTACACTATATAAAGGTGGAAATTTACATTGGAAACGTTTGGTTTAGCTGTTATAAAAGTTTGGTTTTTTAGTGCTGTAAATGCATTTTCAGCTCGCGCTGTACACATTTGCTATGAGAGGCATTATCTCATAAGGGAAATATTGGACAATCAAATTAATGACTGCCCAGGCTTCAGGATGTTTTTTTACACTATATAAGGGTGGAAATTTACATTGGAAACGTTTAGTTTAGCTGTTAATGAAGTTTCGTTTTTTTAGTGCTGAAAATTCATTGTCTGCTGGCGCTGTACACTTTTTCTAAGTGTTGCAATATCTCATGAAGGAAATACTGGACAATCAAATTAATGACTTTCCAGGCTTCAGGATGCCTTTCTACACTATATAAAGGTGGAAATTTACATTGGAAACGTTTGGTTTAGCTGTTATAAAAGTTTGGTTTTTTAGTGCTGTAAATGCACTTTCAGCTCGCGCTGTACACATTTGCTATGAGAGGCATTATCTCATAAGGAAAATATTGGACAATCAAATTAATGACTGCCCAGGCTTCAGGATGTCTTTTTACACCATATAAGGGTGGAAATTTACATTGGAAACGTTTAGTTTAGCTGTTAATGAAGTTTCGTTTTTTTAGTGCTGAAAATTCATTGTCTGCTGGCGCTGTACACTTTTTCTAAGTGTTGCAATATCTCATGAAGGAAATACTGGACAATCAAATTAATGACTTTCCAGGCTTCAGGATGCCTTTCTACACTATATAAAGGTGGAAATTTACATTTGAAACGTTTGGTTTAGCTGTTATAAAAGTTTGGTTTTTTAGTGCTGTAAATGCATTTTCAGCTCGCGCTGTACACATTTGCTATGAGAGGCATTATCTCATAAGGGAAATATTGGACAATCAAATTAATGACTGCGCAGGCTTCAGGATGTCTTTCTACACTATATAAAGGTGTAAATTTACATTGGAAACGTTTAGTTTAGCTGTTAATGAAGTTTCGTTTTTTTTAGTGCTGAAAATTCATTGTCTGCTGGCGCTGTACACTTTTTCTAAGTGTTGCATTATCTCAAAAGGGAAATATTGGACAATCAAATTAATGACTGCCCAGGCTTCAGGATGTCTTTTTACACTATATAAAGGTGGAAATTTACATTGGAAACGTTTGGTTTAGCTGTTATAAAAGTCTGTTTTTTTAGTGCTGAAAATGCATTTTCAGCTCGCACTGTACACATTTGCTATGTGAGGCATTATCTCATAAGGGAAATACTGGACAATCAAATTAATGACTTCCCAGGCTTCAGGATGCCTTTTTACACTCTATAAATGTGGAAATTTACATTGGAAACGTTTGGTTTAGCTGTGAATGAAGTTTCGTTTTTTTAGTGCTGAAAATTCATTGTCTGCTGGCGCTGAACACTTTTTCTAAGTGTTGCAATATCTCATGAAGGAAATACTGGACAATCAAATTAATGACTTTCCAGGCTTCAGGATGCCTTTCTACACTATATAAAGGTGGAAATTTACATTTGAAACGTTTGGTTTAGCTGTTATAAAAGTTTGGTTTTTTAGTGCTGAAAATGCATTTTCAGCTCGCACTGTACACATTTGCTATGAGAGGCATTTTCTCATAAGGGAAATATTGGACAATCAAATTAATGACTGCCCAGGCTTCAGGATGTCTTTTTACACTATATAAAGGTGGAAATTTACATTGGAAACGTTTGGTTTAGCTGTTATAAAAGTTTGGTTTTTTAGTGCTGAAAATGCATTTTCAGCTCGCACTGTACACATTTGCTATGTGAGGCATTATCTCATAAGGGAAATACTGGACAATCAAATTAATGACTTCCCAGGCTTCAGGATGCCTTTCTACACTATATAAAGGTGGAAATTTACATTGGAAACGTTTGGTTTAGCTGTTATAAAAGTTTGGTTTTTTAGTGCTGTAAATGCATTTTCAGCTCGCGCTGTACACATTTGCTATGAGAGGCATTATCTCATAAGGGAAATATTGGACAATCAAATTAATGACTGCGCAGGCTTCAGGATGTCTTTCTACACTATATAAAGGTGGAAATTTACATTGGAAACGTTTAGTTTAGCTGTTAATGAAGTTTCGTTTTTTTTAGTGCTGAAAATTCATTGTCTGCTGGCGCTGTACACATTTTCTAAGTGTTGCAATATCTCATGAAGGAAATACTGGACAATCAAATTAATGACTTTCCAGGCTTCAGGATGCCTTTCTACACTATATAAAGGTGGAAATTTACATTGGAAACGTTTGGTTTAGCTGTTATAAAAGTTTGGTTTTTTAGTGCTGTAAATGCATTTTCAGCTCGCGCTGTACACATTTGCTATGAGAGGCATTATCTCATAAGGGAAATATTGGACAATCAAATTAATGACTGCGCAGGCTTCAGGATGTCTTTCTACACTATGTAAAGGTGGAAATTTACATTGGAAACGTTTAGTTTAGCTGTTAATGAAGTTTCGTTTTTTTTAGTGCTGAAAATTCATTGTCTGCTGGCGCTGTACACTTTTTCTAAGTGTTGCAATATCTCATGAAGGAAATACTGGACAATCAAATTAATGACTTTCCAGGCTTCAGGATGCCTTTCTACACTATATAAAGGTGGAAATTTACATTGGATACGTTTGGTTTAGCTGTTATAAAAGTTTGGTTTTTTAGTGCTGTAAATGCATTTTCAGCTCGCGCTGTACACATTTGCTATGAGAGGCATTATCTCATAAGGGAAATATTGGACAATCAAATTAATGACTGCGCAGGCTTCAGGATGTCTTTTTACACTATATAAAGGTGGAAATTTACATAGGAAACGTTTAGTTTAGCTGTTAATGAAGTTTCGTTTTTTTTAGTGCTGAAAATTCATTGTCTGCTGGCGCTGTACACTTTTTCTAAGTGTTGCAATATCTCATGAAGGAAATACTGGACAATCAAATTAATGACTTTCCAGGCTTCAGGATGCCTTTCTACACTATATAAAGGTGGAAATTTACATTGGAAACGTTTGGTTTAGCTGTTATAAAAGTTTGGTTTTTTAGTGCTGTAAATGCATTTTCAGCTCGCGCTGTACACATTTGCTATGAGAGGCATTATCTCATAAGGGAAATATTGGACAATCAAATTAATGACTGCGCAGGCTTCAGGATGTCTTTCTACACTATATAAAGGTGGAAATTTACATTGGAAACGTTTAGTTTAGCTGTTAATGAAGTTTCGTTTTTTTAGTGCTGAAAATTCATTGTCTGCTGGCGCTGTACACTTTTTCTAAGTGTTGCAATATCTCATGAAGGAAATACTGGACAATCAAATTAATGACTTTCCAGGCTTCAGGATGCCTTTCTACACTATATAAAGGTGGAAATTTACATTGGAAACGTTTGGTTTAGCTGTTATAAAAGTTTGGTTTTTTAGTGCTGTAAATGCATTTTCAGCTCGCGCTGTACACATTTGCTATGAGAGGCATTATCTCATAAGGGAAATATTGGACAATCAAATTAATGACTGCGCAGGCTTCAGGATGTCTTTTTACACTATATAAAGGTGGAAATTTACATTGGAAACGTTTAGTTTAGCTGTTAATGAAGTTTCGTTTTTTTTAGTGCTGAAAATTCATTGTCTGCTGGCGCTGTACACTTTTTCTAAGTGTTGCAATATCTCATGAAGGAAATACTGGACAATCAAATTAATGCCTTTCCAGGCTTCAGGATGCCTTTCTACACTATATAAAGGTGGAAATTTACATTGGAAACGTTTGGTTTAGCTGTTATAAAAGTTTGGTTTTTTATTGCTTGTAAATGCATTTTCAGCTCGCGCTGTACACATTTGCTATGAGAGGCATTATCTCATAAGGGAAATATTGGACAATCAAATTAATGACTGCCCAGGCTTCAGGATGTCTTTTTACACTATATAAGGGTGGAAATTTACATTGGAAACGTTTAGTTTAGCTGTTAATGAAGTTTCGTTTTTTTAGTGCTTGAAAATTCATTGTCTGCTCGCACTGTCCACATTTGCTATGTGAGGCATTATCTCATAAGGGAAATACTGGACAATCAAATTAATGACTGCCCAGGCTTCAGGATGTCTTTTTACACTATATAAAGGTGGAAATGTACATTGGAAACGTTTGGTTTAGCTGTTATAAAAGTTTGGTTTTTTAGTGCTGAAAATGCATTTTCAGCTCGCACTGTACACATTTGCTATGTGAGGCATTATCTCATAAGGGAAATACTGGACAATCAAATTAATGACTTCCCAGGCTCCAGGATGCCTTTTTACACTCTATAAATGTGGAAATTTACATTGGAAACGTTTGGTTTAGCTGTTAATGAAGTTTCGTTTTTTTAGTGCTGAAAATTCATTGTCTGCTGGCGCTGTACACTTTTTCTAAGTGTTGCAATATCTCATGAAGGAAATACTGGACAATCAAATTAATGACTTTCCAGGCTTCAGGATGCCTTTCTACACTATATAAAGGTGGAAATTTACATTTGAAACGTTTGGTTTAGCTGTTATAAAAGTTTGGTTTTTTAGTGCTGTAAATGCATTTTCAGCTCGCGCTGTACACATTTGCTATGAGAGGCATTATCTCATAAGGGAAATATTGGACAATCAAATTAATGACTGCCCAGGCTTCAGGATGTGTTTTTACACTATATAAAGGTGGAAATATACATTGGAAACGTTTAGTTTAGCTGTTAATGAAGTTTCGTTTTTTTAGTGCTGAAAATTCATTGTCTGCTGGCGCTGAACACTTTTTCTAAGTGTTGCAATATCTCATGAAGGAAATACTGGACAATCAAATTAATGACTTTCCAGGCTTCAGTATGCCTTTCTACACTATATAAAGGTGGAAATTTACATTGGAAACGTTTGGTTTAGCTGTTATAAAAGTTTGGTTTTTTTGTGCTGTAAATGCATTTTCAGCTCGCGCTGTACACATTTGCTATGAGAGGCATTATCTCATAAGGGAAATATTGGACAATCAAATTAATGACTGCCCAGGCTTCAGGATGTCTTTTTACACTATATAAAGGTGGAAATTTACATTGGAAACGTTTGGTTTAGCTGTTATAAAAGTTTGGTTTTTTAGTGCTGTAAATGCATTTTCAGCTCGCGCTGTACACATTTGCTATGTGAGGCATTATCTCATAAGGGAAATACTGGACAATCAAATTAATGACTGCCCAGGCTTCAGGATGTCTTTTTACACTATATAAAGGTGGAAATTTACATTGGAAACGTTTGGTTTAGCTGTTATAAAAGTTTGGTTTTTTAGTGCTGAAAATGCATTTTCAGCTCGCACTGTACACATTTGCTATGTGAGGCATTATCTCATAAGGGAAATACTGGACAATCAAATTAATGACTTCCCAGGCTTCAGGATGCCTTTTTACACTCTATAAATGTGGAAATTTACATTGGAAACGTTTGGTTTAGCTGTTAATGAAGTTTCGTTTTTTTAGTGCTGAAAATTCATTGTCTGCTGGCGCTGTACACTTTTTCTAAGTGTTGCAATATCTCATGAAGGAAATACTGGACAATCAAATTAATGACTTTCCAGGCTTCAGGATGCCTTTCTACACTATATAAAGGTGGAAATTTACATTGGAAACGTTTGGTTTAGCTGTTATAAAAGTTTGGTTTTTTAGTGCTGTAAATGCATTTTCAGCTCGCGCTGTACACATTTGCTATGAGAGGCATTATCTCATAAGGGAAATATTGGACAATCAAATTAATGACTGCCCAGGCTTCAGGATGTCTTTTTACACTATATAAAGGTGGAAATTTACATTGGAAACGTTTAGTTTAGCTGTTAATGAAGTTTCGTTTTTTTTAGTGCTGAAAATTCATTGTCTGCTGGCGCTGTACACTTTTTCTAAGTGTTGCAATATCTCATGAAGGAAATACTGGACAATCAAATTAATGACTTTCCAGGCTTCAGGATGCCTTTCTACACTATATAAAGGTGGAAATTTACATTGGAAACGTTTGGTTTAGCTGTTATAAAAGTTTGGTTTTTTAGTGCTGTAAATGCATTTTCAGCTCGCGCTGTACACATTTGCTATGAGAGGCATTATCTCATAAGGGAAATATTGGACAATCAAATTAATGACTGCCCAGGCTTCAGGATGTCTTTTTACACTATATAAAGGTGGAAATTTACAATGGAAACGTTTGGTTTAGCTGTTATAAAAGTTTGGTTTTTTAGTGCTGTAAATGCATTTTCAGCTCGCGCTGTACACATTTGCTATGAGAGGCATTATCTCATAAGGGAAATATTGGACAATCAAATTAATTGCTGCCCAGGCTTCAGGATGTCTTTTTACTCTATATAAAGTTGGAAATTTACATTGGAAACGTTTAGTTTAGCTGTTAATGAAGTTTCGTTTTTTTAGTGCTGAAAATTCATTGTCTGCTGGCGCTGTACACTTTTTCTAAGTGTTGCAATATCTCATGAAGGAAATACTGGACAATCAAATCAATGACTTTCCAGGCTTCAGGATGCCTTTCTACACTATATAAAGGTGAAAATTTACATTGGAAACGTTTGGTTTAGCTGTTATAAAAGTTTGGTTTTTTAGTGCTGTAAATGCATTTTCAGCTCGCACTGTACACATTTGCTATGTGAGGCATTATCTCATAAGGGAAATACTGGACAATCAAATTAATGACTTCCCAGGCTTCAGGATGCCTTTTTACACTCTATAAATGTGGAAATTTACATTGGAAACGTTTGGTTTAGCTGTTAATGAAGTTTCGTTTTTTTAGTGCTGAAAATTCATTGTCTGCTGGCGCTGTACACTTTTTCTAAGTGTTGCAATATCTCATGAAGGAAATACTGGACAATCAAATTAATGACTTCCCAGGCTTCAGGATGCCTTTTTACACTCTATAAATGTGGAAATTTACATTGGAAACGTTTGGTTTAGCTGTTATAAAAGTTTGGTTTTTTAGTGCTGTAAATGCATTTTCAGCTCGCGCTGTACACATTTGCTATGAGAGGCATTATCTCATAAGGGAAATATTGGACAATCAAATTAATGACTGCCCAGGCTTCAGGATGTCTTTTTACACTATATAAAGGTGGAAATTTACATTGGAAACGTTTAGTTTAGCTGTTAATGAAGTTTCGTTTTTTTTAGTGCTGAAAATTCATTGTCTGCTGGCGCTGTACACTTTTTCTAAGTGTTGCAATATCTCATGAAGGAAATACTGGACAATCAAATTAATGACTTTCCAGGCTTCAGGATGCCTTTCTACACTATATAAAGGTGGAAATTTACATTGGAAACGTTTGGTTTAGCTGTTATAAAAGTTTGGTTTTTTAGTGCTGTAAATGCATTTTCAGCTCGCGCTGTACACATTTGCTATGAGAGGCATTATCTCATAAGGGAAATATTGGACAATCAAATTAATGACTGCCCAGGCTTCAGGATGTCTTTTTACACTATATAAAGGTGGAAATTTACAATGGAAACGTTTGGTTTAGCTGTTATAAAAGTTTGGTTTTTTAGTGCTGTAAATGCATTTTCAGCTCGCGCTGTACACATTTGCTATGAGAGGCATTATCTCATAAGGGAAATATTGGACAATCAAATTAATGGCTGCCCAGGCTTCAGGATGTCTTTTTACTCTATATAAAGTTGGAAATTTACATTGGAAACGTTTAGTTTAGCTGTTAATGAAGTTTCGTTTTTTTAGTGCTGAAAATTCATTGTCTGCTGGCGCTGTACACTTTTTCTAAGTGTTGCAATATCTCATGAAGGAAATACTGGACAATCAAATCAATGACTTTCCAGGCTTCAGGATGCCTTTCTACACTATATAAAGGTGAAAATTTACATTGGAAACGTTTGGTTTAGCTGTTATAAAAGTTTGGTTTTTTAGTGCTGTAAATGCATTTTCAGCTCGCACTGTACACATTTGCTATGTGAGGCATTATCTCATAAGGGAAATACTGGACAATCAAATTAATGACTTCCCAGGCTTCAGGATGCCTTTTTACACTCTATAAATGTGGAAATTTACATTGGAAACGTTTGGTTTAGCTGTTAATGAAGTTTCGTTTTTTTAGTGCTGAAAATTCATTGTCTGCTGGCGCTGTACACTTTTTCTAAGTGTTGCAATATCTCATGAAGGAAATACTGGACAATCAAATTAATGACTTTCCAGGCTTCAGGATGCCTTTCTACACTATATAAAGGTGGAAATGTACATTGGAAACGTTTGGTTTAGCTGTTATAAAAGTTTGTTTTTTTAGTGCTGTAAATGCATTTTCAGCTCGCGCTGTACACATTTGCTATGAGAGGCATTGTCTCATAAGGGAAATATTGGACAATCAAATTAATGACTGCCCAGGCTTCAGGATGTCTTTTTACACTATATAAAGGTGGAAATTTACATTGGAAACGTTTGGTTTAGCTGTTATAAAAGTTTGGTTTTTTTAGTGCTGAAAATGCATTTTCAGCTCGCACTGTACACATTTGCTATGTGAGGCATTATCTCATAAGGGAAATACTGGACAATCAAATTAATGACTGCCCAGGCTTCAGGATGTCTTTTTACACTATATAAAGGTGGAAATTTACATTGGAAACGTTTGGTTTAGCTGTTATAAAAGTTTGGTTTTTTAGTGCTGAAAATGCATTTTCAGCTCGCGCTGTACACATTTGCTATGAGAGGCATTATCTCATAAGGGAAATATTGGACAATCAAATTAATGGCTGCCCAGGCTTCAGGATGTCTTTTTACTCTATATAAAGTTGGAAATTTACATTGGAAACGTTTAGTTTAGCTGTTAATGAAGTTTCGTTTTTTTAGTGCTGAAAATTCATTGTCTGCTGGCGCTGTACACTTTTTCTAAGTGTTGCAATATCTCATGAAGGAAATACTGGACAATCAAATCAATGACTTTCCAGGCTTCAGGATGCCTTTCTACACTATATAAAGGTGGAAATTTACATTGGAAACGTTTGGTTTAGCTGTTATAAAAGTTTGGTTTTTTAGTGCTGTAAATGCATTTTCAGCTCGCAACTGTACACATTTGCTATGTGAGGCATTATCTCATAAGGGAAATACTGGACAATCAAATTAATGACTTCCCAGGCTTCAGGATGCCTTTTTACACTCTATAAATGTGGAAATTTACATTGGAAACGTTTGGTTTAGCTGTTAATGAAGTTTCGTTTTTTTAGTGCTGAAAATTCATTGTCTGCTGGCGCTGTACACCTTTTCTAAGTGTTGCAATATCTCATGAAGGAAATACTGGACAATCAAATTAATGACTTTCCAGGCTTCAGGATGCCTTTCTACACTATATAAAGGTGGAAATTTACATTGGAAACGTTTGGTTTAGCTGTTATAAAAGTTTGGGTTTTTAGTGCTGTAAATGCATTTTCAGCTCGCGCTGTACACATTTGCTATGAGAGGCATTATCTCATAAGGGAAATATTGGACAATCAAATTAATGACTGCCCAGGCTTCAGGATGTCTTTATACACTATATAAAGGTGGAAATTTACATTGGAAACGTTTAGTTTAGCTGTTAATGAAGTTTCGTTTTTTTAGTGCTGAAAATTCATTGTCTGCTGGCGCTGTACACTTTTTCTAAGTGTTGCAATATCTCATGAAGGAAATACTGGACAATCAAATTAATGACTTTCCAGGCTTCAGGATGCCTTTCTACACTATATAAAGGTGGAAATTTACATTGGAAACGTTTGGTTTAGCTGTTATAAAAGTTTGGTTTTTTAGTGCTGTAAATGCATTTTCAGCTCGCGCTGTACACATTTGCTATGAGAGGCATTATCTCATAAGGGAAATATTGGACAATCAAATTAATGACTGCCCAGGCTTCAGGATGTCTTTTTACACTATATAAACGTGGAAATTTACATTGGAAACGTTTAGTTTAGCTGTTAATGAAGTTTCGTTTTTTTAGTGCTGAAAATTCATTGTCTGCTGGCGCTGTACACTTTTTCTAAGTGTTGCAATATCTCATGAAGGAAATACTGGATAATCAAATTAATGACTTTCCAGGCTTCAGGATGCCTTTCTACACTATATAAAGGTGGAAATTTACATTGGAAACGTTTGGTTTAGCTGTTTATAAAAGTTTGTTTTTTTAGTGCTGTAAATGCATTTTCAGCTCGCGCTGTACACATTTTCTATGAGAGGCATTATCTCATAAGGGAAATATTGGACAATCAAATTAATGACTGCCCAGGCTTCAGGATGTCTTTTTACACTATATAAACGTGGAAATTTACATTGGAAACGTTTGGTTTAGCTGTTATAAAAGTTTGGTTTTTTAGTGCTGTAAATGCATTTTCAGCTCGCGCTGTACACATTTGCTAGGAGAGGCATTATCTCATAAGGGAAATATTGGACAATCAAATTAATGGCTGCCCAGGCTTCAGGATGTCTTTTTACACTATATAAAGGTGGAAATTTACATTGGAAACGTTTAGTTTAGCTGTTAATGAAGTTTCGTTTTTTTAGTGCTGAAAATTCATTGTCTGCTGGCGCTGTACACTTTTTCTAAGTGTTGCAATATCTCATGAAGGAAATACTGGACAATCAAATTAATGACTTTCCAGGCTTCAGGATGCCTTTCTACACTATATAAAGGTGGAAATTTACATTGGAAACGTTTGGTTTAGCTGTTATAAAAGTTTGGTTTTTTAGTGCTGTAAATGCATTTTCAGCTCGCGCTGTACACATTTGCTATGAGAGGCATTATCTCATAAGGGAAATATTGGACAATCAAATTAATGACTGCGCAGGCTTCAGGATGTCTTTCTACACTATATAAAGGTGGAAATTTACATTGGAAACGTTTAGTTTAGCTGTTAATGAAGTTTCGTTTTTTTTAGTGCTGAAAATTCATTGTCTGCTGGCGCTGTACACTTTTTCTAAGTGTTGCAATATCTCATGAAGGAAATACTGGACAATCAAATTAATGACTTTCCAGGCTTCAGGATGCCTTTCTACACTATATAAAGGTGGAAATTTACATTGGAAACGTTTGGTTTAGCTGTTATAAAAGTTTGGTTTTTTAGTGCTGTAAATGCATTTTCAGCTCGCGCTGTACACATTTGCTATGAGAGGCATTATCTCATAAGGGAAATATTGGACAATCAAATTAATGACTGCGCAGGCTTCAGGATGTCTTTTTACACTATATAAAGGTGGAAATTTACATTGGAAACGTTTAGTTTAGCTGTTAATGAAGTTTCGTTTTTTTTAGTGCTGAAAATTCATTGTCTGCTGGCGCTGTACACTTTTTCTAAGTGTTGCAATATCTCATGAAGGAAATACTGGACAATCAAATTAATGACTTTCCAGGCTTCAGGATGCCTTTCTACACTATATAAAGGTGGAAATTTACATTGGAAACGTTTGGTTTAGCTGTTATAAAAGTTTGGTTTTTTAGTGCTGTAAATGCATTTTCAGCTCGCGCTGTACACATTTGCTATGAGAGGCATTATCTCATAAGGGAAATATTGGACAATCAAATTAATGACTGCCCAGGCTTCAGGATGTTTTTTTACACTATATAAGGGTGGAAATTTACATTGGAAACGTTTAGTTTAGCTGTTAATGAAGTTTCGTTTTTTTAGTGCTGAAAATTCATTGTCTGCTGGCGCTGTACACTTTTTCTAAGTGTTGCAATATCTCATGAAGGAAATACTGGACAATCAAATTAATGACTTTCCAGGCTTCAGGATGCCTTTCTACACTATATAAAGGTGGAAATTTACATTGGAAACGTTTGGTTTAGCTGTTATAAAAGTTTGGTTTTTTAGTGCTGTAAATGCACTTTCAGCTCGCGCTGTACACATTTGCTATGAGAGGCATTATCTCATAAGGGAAATATTGGACAATCAAATTAATGACTGCCCAGGCTTCAGGATGTCTTTTTACACCATATAAGGGTGGAAATTTACATTGGAAACGTTTAGTTTAGCTGTTAATGAAGTTTCGTTTTTTTAGTGCTGAAAATTCATTGTCTGCTGGCGCTGTACACTTTTTCTAAGTGTTGCAATATCTCATGAAGGAAATACTGGACAATCAAATTAATGACTTTCCAGGCTTCAGGATGCCTTTCTACACTATATAAAGGTGGAAATTTACATTTGAAACGTTTGGTTTAGCTGTTATAAAAGTTTGGTTTTTTAGTGCTGTAAATGCATTTTCAGCTCGCGCTGTACACATTTGCTATGAGAGGCATTATCTCATAAGGGAAATATTGGACAATCAAATTAATGACTGCGCAGGCTTCAGGATGTCTTTCTACACTATATAAAGGTGGAAATTTACATTGGAAACGTTTAGTTTAGCTGTTAATGCAGTTTCGTTTTTTTTAGTGCTGAAAATTCATTGTCTGCTGGCGCTGTACACTTTTTCTAAGTGTTGCATTATCTCAAAAGGGAAATATTGGACAATCAAATTAATGACTGCCCAGGCTTCAGGATGTCTTTTTACACTATATAAAGGTGGAAATTTACATTGGAAACGTTTGGTTTAGCTGTTATAAAAGTCTGTTTTTTTAGTGCTGAAAATGCATTTTCAGCTCGCACTGTACACATTTGCTATGTGAGGCATTATCTCATAAGGGAAATACTGGACAATCAAATTAATGACTTCCCAGGCTTCAGGATGCCTTTTTACACTCTATAAATGTGGAAATTTACATTGGAAACGTTTGGTTTAGCTGTGAATGAAGTTTCGTTTTTTTAGTGCTGAAAATTCATTGTCTGCTGGCGCTGTACACTTTTTCTAAGTGTTGCAATATCTCATGAAGGAAATACTGGACAATCAAATTAATGACTTTCCAGGCTTCAGGATGCCTTTCTACACTATATAAAGGTGGAAATTTACATTTGAAACGTTTGGTTTAGCTGTTATAAAAGTTTGGTTTTTTAGTGCTGTAAATGCATTTTCAGCTCGCGCTGTACACATTTGCTATGAGAGGCATTATCTCATAAGGGAAATATTGGACAATCAAATTAATGACTGCCCAGGCTTCAGGATGTCTTTATACACTATATAAAGGTGGAAATTTACATTGGAAACGTTTAGTTTAGCTGTTAATGAAGTTTCGTTTTTTTAGTGCTGAAAATTCATTGTCTGCTGGCGCTGTACACTTTTTCTAAGTGTTGCAATATCTCATGAAGGAAATACTGGACAATCAAATTAATGACTTTCCAGGCTTCAGGATGCCTTTCTACACTATATAAAGGTGGAAATTTACATTGGAAACGTTTGGTTTAGCTGTTATAAAAGTTTGGTTTTTTAGTGCTGTAAATGCATTTTCAGCTCGCGCTGTACACATTTGCTATGAGAGGCATTATCTCATAAGGGAAATATTGGACAATCAAATTAATGACTGCCCAGGCTTCAGGATGTCTTTTTACACTATATAAACGTGGAAATTTACATTGGAAACGTTTAGTTTAGCTGTTAATGAAGTTTCGTTTTTTTAGTGCTGAAAATTCATTGTCTGCTGGCGCTGTACACTTTTTCTAAGTGTTGCAATATCTCATGAAGGAAATACTGGATAATCAAATTAATGACTTTCCAGGCTTCAGGATGCCTTTCTACACTATATAAAGGTGGAAATTTACATTGGAAACGTTTGGTTTAGCTGTTTATAAAAGTTTGTTTTTTTAGTGCTGTAAATGCATTTTCAGCTCGCGCTGTACACATTTTCTATGAGAGGCATTATCTCATAAGGGAAATATTGGACAATCAAATTAATGACTGCCCAGGCTTCAGGATGTCTTTTTACACTATATAAACGTGGAAATTTACATTGGAAACGTTTGGTTTAGCTGTTATAAAAGTTTGGTTTTTTAGTGCTGTAAATGCATTTTCAGCTCGCGCTGTACACATTTGCTAGGAGAGGCATTATCTCATAAGGGAAATATTGGACAATCAAATTAATGGCTGCCCAGGCTTCAGGATGTCTTTTTACACTATATAAAGGTGGAAATTTACATTGGAAACGTTTAGTTTAGCTGTTAATGAAGTTTCGTTTTTTTAGTGCTGAAAATTCATTGTCTGCTGGCGCTGTACACTTTTTCTAAGTGTTGCAATATCTCATGAAGGAAATACTGGACAATCAAATTAATGACTTTCCAGGCTTCAGGATGCCTTTCTACACTATATAAAGGTGGAAATTTACATTGGAAACGTTTGGTTTAGCTGTTATAAAAGTTTGGTTTTTTAGTGCTGTAAATGCATTTTCAGCTCGCGCTGTACACATTTGCTATGAGAGGCATTATCTCATAAGGGAAATATTGGACAATCAAATTAATGACTGCGCAGGCTTCAGGATGTCTTTCTACACTATATAAAGGTGGAAATTTACATTGGAAACGTTTAGTTTAGCTGTTAATGAAGTTTCGTTTTTTTTAGTGCTGAAAATTCATTGTCTGCTGGCGCTGTACACTTTTTCTAAGTGTTGCAATATCTCATGAAGGAAATACTGGACAATCAAATTAATGACTTTCCAGGCTTCAGGATGCCTTTCTACACTATATAAAGGTGGAAATTTACATTGGAAACGTTTGGTTTAGCTGTTATAAAAGTTTGGTTTTTTAGTGCTGTAAATGCATTTTCAGCTCGCGCTGTACACATTTGCTATGAGAGGCATTATCTCATAAGGGAAATATTGGACAATCAAATTAATGACTGCCCAGGCTTCAGGATGTCTTTTTACACTATATAAAGGTGGAAATTTACAATGGAAACGTTTGGTTTAGCTGTTATAAAAGTTTGGTTTTTTAGTGCTGTAAATGCATTTTCAGCTCGCGCTGTACACATTTGCTATGAGAGGCATTATCTCATAAGGGAAATATTGGACAATCAAATTAATGGCTGCCCAGGCTTCAGGATGTCTTTTTACTCTATATAAAGTTGGAAATTTACATTGGAAACGTTTAGTTTAGCTGTTAATGAAGTTTCGTTTTTTTAGTGCTGAAAATTCATTGTCTGCTGGCGCTGTACACTTTTTCTAAGTGTTGCAATATCTCATGAAGGAAATACTGGACAATCAAATCAATGACTTTCCAGGCTTCAGGATGCCTTTCTACACTATATAAAGGTGAAAATTTACATTGGAAACGTTTGGTTTAGCTGTTATAAAAGTTTGGTTTTTTAGTGCTGTAAATGCATTTTCAGCTCGCACTGTACACATTTGCTATGTGAGGCATTATCTCATAAGGGAAATACTGGACAATCAAATTAATGACTTCCCAGGCTTCAGGATGCCTTTTTACACTCTATAAATGTGGAAATTTACATTGGAAACGTTTGGTTTAGCTGTTAATGAAGTTTCGTTTTTTTAGTGCTGAAAATTCATTGTCTGCTGGCGCTGTACACTTTTTCTAAGTGTTGCAATATCTCATGAAGGAAATACTGGACAATCAAATTAATGACTTTCCAGGCTTCAGGATGCCTTTCTACACTATATAAAGGTGGAAATGTACATTGGAAACGTTTGGTTTAGCTGTTATAAAAGTTTGTTTTTTTAGTGCTGTAAATGCATTTTCAGCTCGCGCTGTACACATTTGCTATGAGAGGCATTGTCTCATAAGAGAAATATTGGACAATCAAATTAATGACTGCCCAGGCTTCAGGATGTCTTTTTACACTATATAAAGGTGGAAATTTACATTGGAAACGTTTGGTTTAGCTGTTATAAAAGTTTGGTTTTTTTAGTGCTGAAAATGCATTTTCAGCTCGCACTGTACACATTTGCTATGTGAGGCATTATCTCATAAGGGAAATACTGGACAATCAAATTAATGACTGCCCAGGCTTCAGGATGTCTTTTTACACTATATAAAGGTGGAAATTTACATTGGAAACGTTTGGTTTAGCTGTTATAAAAGTTTGGTTTTTTAGTGCTGAAAATGCATTTTCAGCTCGCGCTGTACACATTTGCTATGAGAGGCATTATCTCATAAGGGAAATATTGGACAATCAAATTAATGGCTGCCCAGGCTTCAGGATGTCTTTTTACTCTATATAAAGTTGGAAATTTACATTGGAAACGTTTAGTTTAGCTGTTAATGAAGTTTCGTTTTTTTAGTGCTGAAAATTCATTGTCTGCTGGCGCTGTACACTTTTTCTAAGTGTTGCAATATCTCATGAAGGAAATACTGGACAATCAAATCAATGACTTTCCAGGCTTCAGGATGCCTTTCTACACTATATAAAGGTGGAAATTTACATTGGAAACGTTTGGTTTAGCTGTTATAAAAGTTTGGTTTTTTAGTGCTGTAAATGCATTTTCAGCTCGCAACTGTACACATTTGCTATGTGAGGCATTATCTCATAAGGGAAATACTGGACAATCAAATTAATGACTTCCCAGGCTTCAGGATGCCTTTTTACACTCTATAAATGTGGAAATTTACATTGGAAACGTTTGGTTTAGCTGTTAATGAAGTTTCGTTTTTTTAGTGCTGAAAATTCATTGTCTGCTGGCGCTGTACACCTTTTCTAAGTGTTGCAATATCTCATGAAGGAAATACTGGACAATCAAATTAATGACTTTCCAGGCTTCAGGATGCCTTTCTACACTATATAAAGGTGGAAATTTACATTGGAAACGTTTGGTTTAGCTGTTATAAAAGTTTGGGTTTTTAGTGCTGTAAATGCATTTTCAGCTCGCGCTGTACACATTTGCTATGAGAGGCATTATCTCATAAGGGAAATATTGGACAATCAAATTAATGACTGCCCAGGCTTCAGGATGTCTTTATACACTATATAAAGGTGGAAATTTACATTGGAAACGTTTAGTTTAGCTGTTAATGAAGTTTCGTTTTTTTAGTGCTGAAAATTCATTGTCTGCTGGCGCTGTACACTTTTTCTAAGTGTTGCAATATCTCATGAAGGAAATACTGGACAATCAAATTAATGACTTTCCAGGCTTCAGGATGCCTTTCTACACTATATAAAGGTGGAAATTTACATTGGAAACGTTTGGTTTAGCTGTTATAAAAGTTTGGTTTTTTAGTGCTGTAAATGCATTTTCAGCTCGCGCTGTACACATTTGCTATGAGAGGCATTATCTCATAAGGGAAATATTGGACAATCAAATTAATGACTGCCCAGGCTTCAGGATGTCTTTTTACACTATATAAACGTGGAAATTTACATTGGAAACGTTTAGTTTAGCTGTTAATGAAGTTTCGTTTTTTTAGTGCTGAAAATTCATTGTCTGCTGGCGCTGTACACTTTTTCTAAGTGTTGCAATATCTCATGAAGGAAATACTGGATAATCAAATTAATGACTTTCCAGGCTTCAGGATGCCTTTCTACACTATATAAAGGTGGAAATTTACATTGGAAACGTTTGGTTTAGCTGTTTATAAAAGTTTGTTTTTTTAGTGCTGTAAATGCATTTTCAGCTCGCGCTGTACACATTTTCTATGAGAGGCATTATCTCATAAGGGAAATATTGGACAATCAAATTAATGACTGCCCAGGCTTCAGGATGTCTTTTTACACTATATAAACGTGGAAATTTACATTGGAAACGTTTGGTTTAGCTGTTATAAAAGTTTGGTTTTTTAGTGCTGTAAATGCATTTTCAGCTCGCGCTGTACACATTTGCTAGGAGAGGCATTATCTCATAAGGGAAATATTGGACAATCAAATTAATGGCTGCCCAGGCTTCAGGATGTCTTTTTACACTATATAAAGGTGGAAATTTACATTGGAAACGTTTAGTTTAGCTGTTAATGAAGTTTCGTTTTTTTAGTGCTGAAAATTCATTGTCTGCTGGCGCTGTACACTTTTTCTAAGTGTTGCAATATCTCATGAAGGAAATACTGGACAATCAAATTAATGACTTTCCAGGCTTCAGGATGCCTTTCTACACTATATAAAGGTGGAAATTTACATTGGAAACGTTTGGTTTAGCTGTTATAAAAGTTTGGTTTTTTAGTGCTGTAAATGCATTTTCAGCTCGCGCTGTACACATTTGCTATGAGAGGCATTATCTCATAAGGGAAATATTGGACAATCAAATTAATGACTGCGCAGGCTTCAGGATGTCTTTCTACACTATATAAAGGTGGAAATTTACATTGGAAACGTTTAGTTTAGCTGTTAATGAAGTTTCGTTTTTTTTAGTGCTGAAAATTCATTGTCTGCTGGCGCTGTACACTTTTTCTAAGTGTTGCAATATCTCATGAAGGAAATACTGGACAATCAAATTAATGACTTTCCAGGCTTCAGGATGCCTTTCTACACTATATAAAGGTGGAAATTTACATTGGAAACGTTTGGTTTAGCTGTTATAAAAGTTTGGTTTTTTAGTGCTGTAAATGCATTTTCAGCTCGCGCTGTACACATTTGCTATGAGAGGCATTATCTCATAAGGGAAATATTGGACAATCAAATTAATGACTGCGCAGGCTTCAGGATGTCTTTTTACACTATATAAAGGTGGAAATTTACATTGGAAACGTTTAGTTTAGCTGTTAATGAAGTTTCGTTTTTTTTAGTGCTGAAAATTCATTGTCTGCTGGCGCTGTACACTTTTTCTAAGTGTTGCAATATCTCATGAAGGAAATACTGGACAATCAAATTAATGACTTTCCAGGCTTCAGGATGCCTTTCTACACTATATAAAGGTGGAAATTTACATTGGAAACGTTTGGTTTAGCTGTTATAAAAGTTTGGTTTTTTAGTGCTGTAAATGCATTTTCAGCTCGCGCTGTACACATTTGCTATGAGAGGCATTATCTCATAAGGGAAATATTGGACAATCAAATTAATGACTGCCCAGGCTTCAGGATGTTTTTTTACACTATATAAGGGTGGAAATTTACATTGGAAACGTTTAGTTTAGCTGTTAATGAAGTTTCGTTTTTTTAGTGCTGAAAATTCATTGTCTGCTGGCGCTGTACACTTTTTCTAAGTGTTGCAATATCTCATGAAGGAAATACTGGACAATCAAATTAATGACTTTCCAGGCTTCAGGATGCCTTTCTACACTATATAAAGGTGGAAATTTACATTGGAAACGTTTGGTTTAGCTGTTATAAAAGTTTGGTTTTTTAGTGCTGTAAATGCACTTTCAGCTCGCGCTGTACACATTTGCTATGAGAGGCATTATCTCATAAGGGAAATATTGGACAATCAAATTAATGACTGCCCAGGCTTCAGGATGTCTTTTTACACCATATAAGGGTGGAAATTTACATTGGAAACGTTTAGTTTAGCTGTTAATGAAGTTTCGTTTTTTTAGTGCTGAAAATTCATTGTCTGCTGGCGCTGTACACTTTTTCTAAGTGTTGCAATATCTCATGAAGGAAATACTGGACAATCAAATTAATGACTTTCCAGGCTTCAGGATGCCTTTCTACACTATATAAAGGTGGAAATTTACATTTGAAACGTTTGGTTTAGCTGTTATAAAAGTTTGGTTTTTTAGTGCTGTAAATGCATTTTCAGCTCGCGCTGTACACATTTGCTATGAGAGGCATTATCTCATAAGGGAAATATTGGACAATCAAATTAATGACTGCGCAGGCTTCAGGATGTCTTTCTACACTATATAAAGGTGGAAATTTACATTGGAAACGTTTAGTTTAGCTGTTAATGCAGTTTCGTTTTTTTTAGTGCTGAAAATTCATTGTCTGCTGGCGCTGTACACTTTTTCTAAGTGTTGCATTATCTCAAAAGGGAAATATTGGACAATCAAATTAATGACTGCCCAGGCTTCAGGATGTCTTTTTACACTATATAAAGGTGGAAATTTACATTGGAAACGTTTGGTTTAGCTGTTATAAAAGTCTGTTTTTTTAGTGCTGAAAATGCATTTTCAGCTCGCACTGTACACATTTGCTATGTGAGGCATTATCTCATAAGGGAAATACTGGACAATCAAATTAATGACTTCCCAGGCTTCAGGATGCCTTTTTACACTCTATAAATGTGGAAATTTACATTGGAAACGTTTGGTTTAGCTGTGAATGAAGTTTCGTTTTTTTAGTGCTGAAAATTCATTGTCTGCTGGCGCTGTACACTTTTTCTAAGTGTTGCAATATCTCATGAAGGAAATACTGGACAATCAAATTAATGACTTTCCAGGCTTCAGGATGCCTTTCTACACTATATAAAGGTGGAAATTTACATTTGAAACGTTTGGTTTAGCTGTTATAAAAGTTTGGTTTTTTAGTGCTGTAAATGCATTTTCAGCTCGCGCTGTACACATTTGCTATGAGAGGCATTATCTCATAAGGGAAATATTGGACAATCAAATTAATGACTGCCCAGGCTTCAGGATGTCTTTATACACTATATAAAGGTGGAAATTTACATTGGAAACGTTTAGTTTAGCTGTTAATGAAGTTTCGTTTTTTTAGTGCTGAAAATTCATTGTCTGCTGGCGCTGTACACTTTTTCTAAGTGTTGCAATATCTCATGAAGGAAATACTGGACAATCAAATTAATGACTTTCCAGGCTTCAGGATGCCTTTCTACACTATATAAAGGTGGAAATTTACATTGGAAACGTTTGGTTTAGCTGTTATAAAAGTTTGGTTTTTTAGTGCTGTAAATGCATTTTCAGCTCGCGCTGTACACATTTGCTATGAGAGGCATTATCTCATAAGGGAAATATTGGACAATCAAATTAATGACTGCCCAGGCTTCAGGATGTCTTTTTACACTATATAAACGTGGAAATTTACATTGGAAACGTTTAGTTTAGCTGTTAATGAAGTTTCGTTTTTTTAGTGCTGAAAATTCATTGTCTGCTGGCGCTGTACACTTTTTCTAAGTGTTGCAATATCTCATGAAGGAAATACTGGATAATCAAATTAATGACTTTCCAGGCTTCAGGATGCCTTTCTACACTATATAAAGGTGGAAATTTACATTGGAAACGTTTGGTTTAGCTGTTTATAAAAGTTTGTTTTTTTAGTGCTGTAAATGCATTTTCAGCTCGCGCTGTACACATTTTCTATGAGAGGCATTATCTCATAAGGGAAATATTGGACAATCAAATTAATGACTGCCCAGGCTTCAGGATGTCTATTTACACTATATAAACGTGGAAATTTACATTGGAAACGTTTGGTTTAGCTGTTATAAAAGTTTGGTTTTTTAGTGCTGTAAATGCATTTTCAGCTCGCGCTGTACACATTTGCTAGGAGAGGCATTATCTCATAAGGGAAATATTGGACAATCAAATTAATGGCTGCCCAGGCTTCAGGATGTCTTTTTACACTATATAAAGGTGGAAATTTACATTGGAAACGTTTAGTTTAGCTGTTAATGAAGTTTCGTTTTTTTAGTGCTGAAAATTCATTGTCTGCTGGCGCTGTACACTTTTTCTAAGTGTTGCAATATCTCATGAAGGAAATACTGGACAATCAAATTAATGACTTTCCAGGCTTCAGGATGCCTTTCTACACTATATAAAGGTGGAAATTTACATTGGAAACGTTTGGTTTAGCTGTTATAAAAGTTTGGTTTTTTAGTGCTGTAAATGCATTTTCAGCTCGCGCTGTACACATTTGCTATGAGAGGCATTATCTCATAAGGGAAATATTGGACAATCAAATTAATGACTGCGCAGGCTTCAGGATGTCTTTCTACACTATATAAAGGTGGAAATTTACATTGGAAACGTTTAGTTTAGCTGTTAATGAAGTTTCGTTTTTTTTAGTGCTGAAAATTCATTGTCTGCTGGCGCTGTACACTTTTTCTAAGTGTTGCAATATCTCATGAAGGAAATACTGGACAATCAAATTAATGACTTTCCAGGCTTCAGGATGCCTTTCTACACTATATAAAGGTGGAAATTTACATTGGAAACGTTTGGTTTAGCTGTTATAAAAGTTTGGTTTTTTAGTGCTGTAAATGCATTTTCAGCTCGCGCTGTACACATTTGCTATGAGAGGCATTATCTCATAAGGGAAATATTGGACAATCAAATTAATGACTGCGCAGGCTTCAGGATGTCTTTTTACACTATATAAAGGTGGAAATTTACATTGGAAACGTTTAGTTTAGCTGTTAATGAAGTTTCGTTTTTTTTAGTGCTGAAAATTCATTGTCTGCTGGCGCTGTACACTTTTTCTAAGTGTTGCAATATCTCATGAAGGAAATACTGGACAATCAAATTAATGACTTTCCAGGCTTCAGGATGCCTTTCTACACTATATAAAGGTGGAAATTTACATTGGAAACGTTTGGTTTAGCTGTTATAAAAGTTTGGTTTTTTAGTGCTGTAAATGCACTTTCAGCTCGCGCTGTACACATTTGCTATGAGAGGCATTATCTCATAAGGGAAATATTGGACAATCAAATTAATGACTGCCCAGGCTTCAGGATGTCTTTTTACACCATATAAGGGTGGAAATTTACATTGGAAACGTTTAGTTTAGCTGTTAATGAAGTTTCGTTTTTTTAGTGCTGAAAATTCATTGTCTGCTGGCGCTGTACACTTTTTCTAAGTGTTGCAATATCTCATGAAGGAAATACTGGACAATCAAATTAATGACTTTCCAGGCTTCAGGATGCCTTTCTACACTATATAAAGGTGGAAATTTACATTTGAAACGTTTGGTTTAGCTGTTATAAAAGTTTGGTTTTTTAGTGCTGTAAATGAATTTTCAGCTCGCGCTGTACACATTTGCTATGAGAGGCATTATCTCATAAGGGAAATATTGGACAATCAAATTAATGACTGCGCAGGCTTCAGGATGTCTTTCTACACTATATAAAGGTGGAAATTTACATTGGAAACGTTTAGTTTAGCTGTTAATGCAGTTTCGTTTTTTTTAGTGCTGAAAATTCATTGTCTGCTGGCGCTGTACACTTTTTCTAAGTGTTGCATTATCTCAAAAGGGAAATATTGGACAATCAAATTAATGACTGCCCAGGCTTCAGGATGTCTTTTTACACTATATAAAGGTGGAAATTTACATTGGAAACGTTTGGTTTAGCTGTTATAAAAGTCTGTTTTTTTAGTGCTGAAAATGCATTTTCAGCTCGCACTGTACACATTTGCTATGTGAGGCATTATCTCATAAGGGAAATACTGGACAATCAAATTAATGACTTCCCAGGCTTCAGGATGCCTTTTTACACTCTATAAATGTGGAAATTTACATTGGAAACGTTTGGTTTAGCTGTGAATGAAGTTTCGTTTTTTTAGTGCTGAAAATTCATTGTCTGCTGGCGCTGTACACTTTTTCTAAGTGTTGCAATATCTCATGAAGGAAATACTGGACAATCAAATTAATGACTTTCCAGGCTTCAGGATGCCTTTCTACACTATATAAAGGTGGAAATTTACATTTGAAACGTTTGGTTTAGCTGTTATAAAAGTTTGGTTTTTTAGTGCTGAAAATGCATTTTCAGCTCGCACTGTACACATTTGCTATGAGAGGCATTTTCTCATAAGGGAAATATTGGACAATCAAATTAATGACTGCCCAGGCTTCAGGATGTCTTTTTACACTATATAAAGGTGGAAATTTACATTGGAAACGTTTGGTTTAGCTGTTATAAAAGTTTGGTTTTTTAGTGCTGAAAATGCATTTTCAGCTCGCACTGTACACATTTGCTATGTGAGGCATTATCTCATAAGGGAAATACTGGACAATCAAATTAATGACTTTCCAGGCTTCAGGATGCCTTTCTACACTATATAAAGGTGGAAATTTACATTGGAAACGTTTGGTTTAGCTGTTATAAAAGTTTGGGTTTTTAGTGCTGTAAATGCATTTTCAGCTCGCGCTGTACACATTTGCTATGAGAGGCATTATCTCATAAGGGAAATATTGGACAATCAAATTAATGACTGCCCAGGCTTCAGGATGTCTTTTTACACTATATAAAGGTGGAAATTTACATTGGAAACGTTTAGTTTAGCTGTTAATGAAGTTTCGTTTTTTTAGTGCTGAAAATTCATTGTCTGCTGGCGCTGTACACTTTTTCTAAGTGTTGCAATATCTCATGAAGGAAATACTGGACAATCAAATTAATGACTTTCCAGGCTTCAGGATGCCTTTCTACACTATATAAAGGTGGAAATTTACATTGGAAACGTTTGGTTTAGCTGTTATAAAAGTTTGGTTTTTTAGTGCTGTAAATGCATTTTCAGCTCGCGCTGTACACATTTGCTATGAGAGGCATTATCTCATAAGGGAAATATTGGACAATCAAATTAATGACTGCCCAGGCTTCAGGATGTCTTTTTACACTATATAAACGTGGAAATTTACATTGGAAACGTTTAGTTTAGCTGTTAATGAAGTTTCGTTTTTTTAGTGCTGAAAATTCATTGTCTGCTGGCGCTGTACACTTTTTCTAAGTGTTGCAATATCTCATGAAGGAAATACTGGATAATCAAATTAATGACTTTCCAGGCTTCAGGATGCCTTTCTACACTATATAAAGGTGGAAATTTACATTGGAAACGTTTGGTTTAGCTGTTTATAAAAGTTTGTTTTTTTAGTGCTGTAAATGCATTTTCAGCTCGCGCTGTACACATTTTCTATGAGAGCCATTATCTCATAAGGGAAATATTGGACAATCAAATTAATGACTGCCCAGGCTTCAGGATGTCTTTTTACACTATATAAACGTGGAAATTTACATTGGAAACGTTTGGTTTAGCTGTTATAAAAGTTTGGTTTTTTAGTGCTGTAAATGCATTTTCAGCTCGCGCTGTACACATTTGCTAGGAGAGGCATTATCTCATAAGGGAAATATTGGACAATCAAATTAATGGCTGCCCAGGCTTCAGGATGTCTTTTTACACTATATAAAGGTGGAAATTTACATTGGAAACGTTTAGTTTAGCTGTTAATGAAGTTTCGTTTTTTTAGTGCTGAAAATTCATTGTCTGCTGGCGCTGTACACTTTTTCTAAGTGTTGCAATATCTCATGAAGGAAATACTGGACAATCAAATTAATGACTTTCCAGGCTTCAGGATGCCTTTCTACACTATATAAAGGTGGAAATTTACATTGGAAACGTTTGGTTTAGCTGTTATAAAAGTTTGGTTTTTTAGTGCTGTAAATGCATTTTCAGCTCGCGCTGTACACATTTGCTATGAGAGGCATTATCTCATAAGGGAAATATTGGACAATCAAATTAATGACTGCGCAGGCTTCAGGATGTCTTTCTACACTATATAAAGGTGGAAATTTACATTGGAAACGTTTAGTTTAGCTGTTAATGAAGTTTCGTTTTTTTTAGTGCTGAAAATTCATTGTCTGCTGGCGCTGTACACTTTTTCTAAGTGTTGCAATATCTCATGAAGGAAATACTGGACAATCAAATTAATGACTTTCCAGGCTTCAGGATGCCTTTCTACACTATATAAAGGTGGAAATTTACATTGGAAACGTTTGGTTTAGCTGTTATAAAAGTTTGGTTTTTTAGTGCTGTAAATGCATTTTCAGCTCGCGCTGTACACATTTGCTATGAGAGGCATTATCTCATAAGGGAAATATTGGACAATCAAATTAATGACTGCGCAGGCTTCAGGATGTCTTTTTACACTATATAAAGGTGGAAATTTACATTGGAAACGTTTAGTTTAGCTGTTAATGAAGTTTCGTTTTTTTTAGTGCTGAAAATTCATTGTCTGCTGGCGCTGTACACTTTTTCTAAGTGTTGCAATATCTCATGAAGGAAATACTGGACAATCAAATTAATGACTTTCGAGGCTTCAGGATGCCTTTCTACACTATATAAAGGTGGAAATTTACATTGGAAACGTTTGGTTTAGCTGTTATAAAAGTTTGGTTTTTTAGTGCTGTAAATGCATTTTCAGCTCGCGCTGTACACATTTGCTATGAGAGGCATTATCTCATAAGGGAAATATTGGACAATCAAATTAATGACTGCCCAGGCTTCAGGATGTTTTTTTACACTATATAAGGGTGGAAATTTACATTGGAAACGTTTAGTTTAGCTGTTAATGAAGTTTCGTTTTTTTAGTGCTGAAAATTCATTGTCTGCTGGCGCTGTACACTTTTTCTAAGTGTTGCAATATCTCATGAAGGAAATACTGGACAATCAAATTAATGACTTTCCAGGCTTCAGGATGCCTTTCTACACTATATAAAGGTGGAAATTTACATTGGAAACGTTTGGTTTAGCTGTTATAAAAGTTTGGTTTTTTAGTGCTTGCAAATGCACTTTCAGCTCGCGCTGTACACATTTGCTATGAGAGGCATTATCTCATAAGGGAAATATTGGACAATCAAATTAATGACTGCCCAGGCTTCAGGATGTCTTTTTACACCATATAAGGGTGGAAATTTACATTGGAAACGTTTAGTTTAGCTGTTAATGAAGTTTCGTTTTTTTAGTGCTGAAAATTCATTGTCTGCTGGCGCTGTACACTTTTTCTAAGTGTTGCAATATCTCATGAAGGAAATACTGGACAATCAAATTAATGACTTTCCAGGCTTCAGGATGCCTTTCTACACTATATAAAGGTGGAAATTTACATTTGAAACGTTTGGTTTAGCTGTTATAAAAGTTTGGTTTTTTAGTGCTGTAAATGCATTTTCAGCTCGCGCTGTACACATTTGCTATGAGAGGCATTATCTCATAAGGGAAATATTGGACAATCAAATTAATGACTGCGCAGGCTTCAGGATGTCTTTCTACACTATATAAAGGTGGAAATTTACATTGGAAACGTTTAGTTTAGCTGTTAATGAAGTTTCGTTTTTTTTAGTGCTGAAAATTCATTGTCTGCTGGCGCTGTACACTTTTTCTAAGTGTTGCATTATCTCAAAAGGGAAATATTGGACAATCAAATTAATGACTGCCCAGGCTTCAGGATGTCTTTTTACACTATATAAAGGTGGAAATTTACATTGGAAACGTTTGGTTTAGCTGTTATAAAAGTCTGTTTTTTTAGTGCTGAAAATGCATTTTCAGCTCGCACTGTACACATTTGCTATGTGAGGCATTATCTCATAAGGGAAATACTGGACAATCAAATTAATGACTTCCCAGGCTTCAGGATGCCTTTTTACACTCTATAAATGTGGAAATTTACATTGGAAACGTTTGGTTTAGCTGTGAATGAAGTTTCGTTTTTTTAGTGCTGAAAATTCATTGTCTGCTGGCGCTGTACACTTTTTCTAAGTGTTGCAATATCTCATGAAGGAAATACTGGACAATCAAATTAATGACTTTTCAGGCTTCAGGATGCTTTTCTACACTATATAAAGGTGGAAATTTACATTTGAAACGTTTGGTTTAGCTGTTATAAAAGTTTGGTTTTTTAGTGCTGAAAATGCATTTTCAGCTCGCACTGTACACATTTGCTATGAGAGGCATTTTCTCATAAGGGAAATATTGGACAATCAAATTAATGACTGCCCAGGCTTCAGGATGTCTTTTTACACTATATAAAGGTGGAAATTTACATTGGAAACGTTTGGTTTAGCTGTTATAAAAGTTTGGTTTTTTAGTGCTGAAAATGCATTTTCAGATCGCACTGTACACATTTGCTATGTGAGGCATTATCTCATAAGGGAAATACTGGACAATCAAATTAATGACTTCCCAGGCTTCAGGATGCCTTTTTACACTCTATAAAGGTGGAAATTTACATTGGAAACGTTTGGTTTAGCTGTTATAAAAGTTTGTTTTTTTCGTGCTGTAAATGCATTTTCAGCTCGCGCTGTACACATTTGCAATGAGAGGCATTATCTCATAAGGGAAATATTGGACAATCAAATTAATGACTGCCCAGGCTTCAGGATGTCTTTTTACACTATATAAAGGTGGAAATTTACATTGGAAACGTTTAGTTTAGCTGTTAATGAAGTTTCGTTTTTTTTAGTGCTGAAAATTCATTGTCTGCTGGCGCTGTACACTTTTTCTAAGTGTTGCAATATCTCATGAAGGAAATACTGGACAATCAAATTAATGACTTTCCAGGCTTCAGGATGCCTTTCTACACTATATAAAGGTGGAAATTTACATTGGAAACGTTTGGTTTAGCTGTTATAAAAGTTTGTTTTTTTAGTGCTGTAAATGCATTTTCAGCTCGCGCTGTACACATTTGCTATGAGAGGCATTATCTCATAAGGGAAATATTGGACAATCAAATTAATGACTGCCCAGGCTTCAGGATGTCTTTTTACACTATATAAAGGTGGACATTTACATTGGAAACGTTTAGTTTAGCTGTTAATGAAGTTTCGTTTTTTTAGTGCTGAAAATTCATTGTCTGCTGGCGCTGTACACTTTTTCTAAGTGTTGCAATATCTCATGAAGGAAATACTGGACAATCAAATTAATGACTTTCCAGGCTTCAGGATGCCTTTCTACACTATATAAAGGTGGAAATTTACATTGGAAACGTTTGGTTTAGCTGTTATAAAAGTTTGGTTTTTTAGTGCTGTAAATGCATTTTCAGCTCGCGCTGTACACATTTGCTATGAGAGGCATTATCTCATAAGGGAAATATTGGACAATCAAATTAATGACTGCGCAGGCTTCAGGATGTCTTTCTACACTATATAAAGGTGGAAATTTACATTGGAAACGTTTAGTTTAGCTGTTAATGAAGTTTCGTTTTTTTTAGTGCTGAAAATTCATTGTCTGCTGGCGCTGTACACTTTTTCTAAGTGTTGCAATATCTCATGAAGGAAATACTGGACAATCAAATTAATGACTTTCCAGGCTTCAGGATGCCTTTCTACACTATATAAAGGTGGAAATTTACAATGGAAACGTTTGGTTTAGCTGTTATAAAAGTTTGGTTTTTTAGTGCTGTAAATGCATTTTCAGCTCGCGCTGTACACATTTGCTATGAGAGGCATTATCTCATAAGGGAAATATTGGACAATCAAATTAATGACTGCGCAGGCTTCAGGATGTCTTTCTACACTATATAAAGGTGGAAATTTACATTGGAAACGTTTAGTTTAGCTGTTAATGAAGTTTCGTTTTTTTTAGTGCTGAAAATTCATTGTCTGCTGGCGCTGTACACTTTTTCTAAGTGTTGCAATATCTCATGAAGGAAATACTGGACAATCAAATTAATGACTTTCCAGGCTTCAGGATGCCTTTCTACACTATATAAAGGTGGAAATTTACATTGGAAACGTTTGGTTTAGCTGTTATAAAAGTTTGTTTTTTTAGTGCTGTAAATGCATTTTCAGCTCGCGCTGTACACATTTGCTATGAGAGGCATTATCTCATAAGGGAAATATTGGACAATCAAATTAATGACTGCCCAGGCTTCAGGATGTCTTTTTACACTATATAAAGGTGGACATTTACATTGGAAACGTTTAGTTTAGCTGTTAATGAAGTTTGGTTTTTTTAGTGCTGAAAATTCATTGTCTGCTGGCGCTGTACACTTTTTCTAAGTGTTGCAATATCTCATGAAGGAAATACTGGACAATCAAATTAATGACTTTCCAGGCTTCAGGATGCCTTTCTACACTATATAAAGGTGGAAATTTACATTGGAAACGTTTGGTTTAGCTGTTATAAAAGTTTGGTTTTTTAGTGCTGTAAATGCATTTTCAGCTCGCGCTGTACACATTTGCTATGAGAGGCATTATCTCATAAGGGAAATATTGGACAATCAAATTAATGACTGCGCAGGCTTCAGGATGTCTTTCTACACTATATAAAGGTGGAAATTTACATTGGAAACGTTTAGTTTAGCTGTTAATGAAGTTTCGTTTTTTTTAGTGCTGAAAATTCATTGTCTGCTGGCGCTGTACACTTTTTCTAAGTGTTGCAATATCTCATGAAGGAAATACTGGACAATCAAATTAATGACTTTCCAGGCTTCAGGATGCCTTTCTACACTATATAAAGGTGGAAATTTACATTGGAAACGTTTGGTTTAGCTGTTATAAAAGTTTGGTTTTTTAGTGCTGTAAATGCATTTTCAGCTCGCGCTGTACACATTTGCTATGAGAGGCATTATCTCATAAGGGAAATATTGGACAATCAAATTAATGACTGCGCAGGCTTCAGGATGTCTTTCTACACTATATAAAGGTGGAAATTTACATTGGAAACGTTTAGTTTAGCTGTTAATGAAGTTTCGTTTTTTTTAGTGCTGAAAATTCATTGTCTGCTGGCGCTGTACACTTTTTCTAAGTGTTGCAATATCTCATGAAGGAAATACTGGACAATCAAATTAATGACTTTCCAGGCTTCAGGATGCCTTTCTACACTATATAAAGGTGGAAATTTACATTGGAAACGTTTGGTTTAGCTGTTATAAAAGTTTGGTTTTTTAGTGCTGTAAATGCATTTTCAGCTCGCGCTGTACACATTTGCTATGAGAGGCATTATCTCATAAGGGAAATATTGGACAATCAAATTAATGACTGCGCAGGCTTCAGGATGTCTTTTTACACTATATAAAGGTGGAAATTTACATTGGAAACGTTTAGTTTAGCTGTTAATGAAGTTTCGTTTTTTTTAGTGCTGAAAATTCATTGTCTGCTGGCGCTGTACACTTTTTCTAAGTGTTGCAATATCTCATGAAGGAAATACTGGACAATCAAATTAATGACTTTCCAGGCTTCAGGATGCCTTTCTACACTATATAAAGGTGGAAATTTACATTGGAAACGTTTGGTTTAGCTGTTATAAAAGTTTGGTTTTTTAGTGCTGTAAATGCATTTTCAGCTCGCGCTGTACACATTTGCTATGAGAGGCATTATCTCATAAGGGAAATATTGGACAATCAAATTAATGACTGCGCAGGCTTCAGGATGTCTTTCTACACTATATAAAGGTGGAAATTTACATTGGAAACGTTTAGTTTAGCTGTTAATGAAGTTTCGTTTTTTTAGTGCTGAAAATTCATTGTCTGCTGGCGCTGTACACTTTTTCTAAGTGTTGCAATATCTCATGAAGGAAATACTGGACAATCAAATTAATGACTTTCCAGGCTTCAGGATGCCTTTCTACACTATATAAAGGTGGAAATTTACATTGGAAACGTTTGGTTTAGCTGTTATAAAAGTTTGGTTTTTTAGTGCTGTAAATGCATTTTCAGCTCGCGCTGTACACATTTGCTATGAGAGGCATTATCTCATAAGGGAAATATTGGACAATCAAATTAATGACTGCGCAGGCTTCAGGATGTCTTTTTACACTATATAAAGGTGGAAATTTACATTGGAAACGTTTAGTTTAGCTGTTAATGAAGTTTCGTTTTTTTTAGTGCTGAAAATTCATTGTCTGCTGGCGCTGTACACTTTTTCTAAGTGTTGCAATATCTCATGAAGGAAATACTGGACAATCAAATCAATGACTTTCCAGGCTTCAGGATGCCTTTCTACACTATATAAAGGTGAAAATTTACATTGGAAACGTTTGGTTTAGCTGTTATAAAAGTTTGGTTTTTTAGTGCTGTAAATGCATTTTCAGCTCGCACTGTACACATTTGCTATGTGAGGCATTATCTCATAAGGGAAATACTGGACAATCAAATTAATGACTTCCCAGGCTTCAGGATGCCTTTTTACACTATATAAAGGTGGAAATTTACATTGGAAACGTTTGGTTTAGCTGTTATAAAAGTTTGGTTTTTTTAGTGCTGAAAATGCATTTTCAGCTCGCACTGTACACATTTGCTATGTGAGGCATTATCTCATAAGGGAAATACTGGACAATCAAATTAATGACTGCCCAGGCTTCAGGATGTCTTTTTACACTATATAAAGGTGGAAATCTACATTGGAAACGTTTGGTTTAGCTGTTATAAAAGTTTGGTTTTTTAGTGCTGAAAATGCATTTTCAGCTCGCGCTGTACACATTTGCTATGAGAGGCATTATCTCATAAGGGAAATATTGGACAATCAAATTAATGGCTGCCCAGGCTTCAGGATGTCTTTTTACACTATATAAAGGTGGAAATTTACATTGGAAACGTTTGGTTTAGCTGTTATAAAAGTTTGGTTTTTTAGTGCTGAAAATGCATTTTCAGCTCGCACTGTACACATTTGCTATGTGAGGCATTATCTCATAAGGGAAATACTGGACAATCAAATTAATGACTTCCCAGGCTTCAGGATGCCTTTTTACACTCTATAAATGTGGAAATTTACATTGGAAACGT
Source organism: Idiotropiscis lumnitzeri (assembly GCF_059441095.1). Lineage (NCBI taxonomy): Eukaryota > Metazoa > Chordata > Actinopteri > Syngnathiformes > Syngnathidae > Idiotropiscis > Idiotropiscis lumnitzeri. The sequence goes on along the minus strand of NW_028283586.1, from coordinate 1,374,679 downwards.
TTGGTTTAGCTGTTAATGAAGTTTCGTTTTTTTAGTGCTGAAAATTCATTGTCTGCTGGCGCTGTACACTTTTTCTAAGTGTTGCAATATCTCATGAAGGAAATACTGGACAATCAAATTAATGACTTTCCAGGCTTCAGGATGCCTTTCTACACTATATAAAGGTGGAAATTTACATTGGAAACGTTTGGTTTAGCTGTTATAAAAGTTTGGTTTTTTAGTGCTGTAAATGCATTTTCAGCTCGCGCTGTACACATTTGCTATGAGAGGCATTATCTCATAAGGGAAATATTGGACAATCAAATTAATGACTGCCCAGGCTTCAGGATGTCTTTTTACACTATATAAAGGTGGAAATTTACATTGGAAACGTTTAGTTTAGCTGTTAATGAAGTTTCGTTTTTTTTAGTGCTGAAAATTCATTGTCTGCTGGCGCTGTACACTTTTTCTAAGTGTTGCAATATCTCATGAAGGAAATACTGGACAATCAAATTAATGACTTTCCAGGCTTCAGGATGCCTTTCTACACTATATAAAGGTGGAAATTTACATTGGAAACGTTTGGTTTAGCTGTTATAAAAGTTTGGTTTTTTAGTGCTGTAAATGCATTTTCAGCTCGCGCTGTACACATTTGCTATGAGAGGCATTATCTCATAAGGGAAATATTGGACAATCAAATTAATGACTGCCCAGGCTTCAGGATGTCTTTTTACACTATATAAAGGTGGAAATTTACATTGGAAACGTTTGGTTTAGCTGTTATAAAAGTTTGGTTTTTTTAGTGCTGAAAATGCATTTTCAGCTCGCACTGTACACATTTGCTATGTGAGGCATTATCTCATAAGGGAAATACTGGACAATCAAATTAATGACTGCCCAGGCTTCAGGATGTCTTTTTACACTATATAAAGGTGGAAATTTACATTGGAAACGTTTGGTTTAGCTGTTATAAAAGTTTGTTTTTTTTAGTGCTGAAAATGCATTTTCAGCTCGCGCTGTACACATTTGCTATGAGAGGCATTATCTCAAAAGGGAAATATTGGACAATCAAATTAATGGCTGCCCAGGCTTCAGGATGTCTTTTTACTCTATATAAAGTTGGAAATTTACATTGGAAACGTTTAGTTTAGCTGTTAATGAAGTTTCGTTTTTTTAGTGCTGAAAATTCATTGTCTGCTGGCGCTGTACACTTTTTCTAAGTGTTGCAATATCTCATGAAGGAAATACTGGACAATCAAATCAATGACTTTCCAGGCTTCAGGATGCCTTTCTACACTATATAAAGGTGGAAATTTACATTGGAAACGTTTGGTTTAGCTGTTATAAAAGTTTGGTTTTTTAGTGCTGTAAATGCATTTTCAGCTCGCACTGTACACATTTGCTATGTGAGGCATTATCTCATAAGGGAAATACTGGACAATCAAATTAATGACTTCCCAGGCTTCAGGATGCCTTTTTACACTCTATAAATGTGGAAATTTACATTGGAAACGTTTGGTTTAGCTGTTAATGAAGTTTCGTTTTTTTAGTGCTGAAAATTCATTGTCTGCTGGCGCTGTACACCTTTTCTAAGTGTTGCAATATCTCATGAAGGAAATACTGGACAATCAAATTAATGACTTTCCAGGCTTCAGGATGCCTTTCTACACTATATAAAGGTGGAAATTTACATTGGAAACGTTTGGTTTAGCTGTTATAAAAGTTTGGGTTTTTAGTGCTGTAAATGCATTTTCAGCTCGCGCTGTACACATTTGCTATGAGAGGCATTATCTCATAAGGGAAATATTGGACAATCAAATTAATGACTGCCCAGGCTTCAGGATGTCTTTTTACACTATATAAAGGTGGAAATTTAACATTGGAAACGTTTGGTTTAGCTGTTATAAAAGTTTGGTTTTTTAGTGCTGAAAATGCATTTTCAGCTCGCACTGTACACATTTGCTATGTGAGGCATTATCTCATAAGGGAAATATGGACAATCAAATTAATGACTTCCCAGGCTTCAGGATGCATTTTTACACTCTATAAATGTGGAAATTTACATTGGAAACGTTTGGTTTAGCTGTTAATGAAGTTTCGTTTTTTTAGTGCTGAAAATTCATTGTCTGCTGGCGCTGTACACTTTTTCTAAGTTTTGCAATATCTCATGAAGGAAATACTGGACAATCAAATAATGACTTTCCAGGCTTCAGGATGCCTTTCTACACTATATAAAGGTGGAAATTTACATTGGAAACGTTTGGTTTAGCTGTTATAAAAGTTTGGTTTTTTAGTGCTGTAAATGCATTTTCAGCTCGCGCTGTACACATTTGCTATGAGAGGCATTATCTTATAAGGGAAATATTGGACAATCAAATTAATGACTGCCCAGGCTTCAGGATGTCTTTTTACACTATATAAACGTGGAAATTTACATTGGAAACGTTTAGTTGAGCTGTTAATGAAGTTTCGTTTTTTTAGTGCTGAAAATTCATTGTCTGCTGGCGCTGTACACTTTTTCTAAGTGTTGCAATATCTCATGAAGGAAATACTGGATAATCAAATTAATGACTTTCCAGGCTTCAGGATGCCTTTCTACACTATATAAAGGTGGAAATTTACATTGGAAACGTTTGGTTTAGCTGTTTATAAAAGTTTGGTTTTTTAGTGCTGTAAATGCATTTTCAGCTCGCGCTGTACACATTTGCTATGAGAGGCATTATCTCATAAGGGAAATATTGGACAATCAAATTAATGGCTGCCCAGGCTTCAGGATGCCTTTTTACACTCTATAAATGTGGAATTTTACATTGGAAACGTTTGGTTTAGCTGTTAATGAAGTTTCGTTTTTTTAGTGCTGAAAATTCATTGTCTGCTGGCGCTGTACACTTTTTCTAAGTGTTGCAATATCTCATGAAGGAAATACTGGACAATCAAATTAATGACTTTCCAGGCTTCAGGATGCCTTTCTACACTATATAAAGGTGGAAATTTACATTGGAAACGTTTGGTTTAGCTGTTATAAAAGTTTGTTTTTTTAGTGCTGTAAATGCATTTTCAGCTCGCGCTGTACACATTTGCTATGAGAGGCATTATCTCATAAGGGAAATATTGGACAATCAAATTAATGACTGCGCAGGCTTCAGGATGTATTTTTACACTATATAAAGGTGGAAATTTACATTGGAAACGTTTAGTTTAGCTGTTAATGAAGTTTCGTTTTTTTTAGTGCTGAAAATTCATTGTCTGCTGGCGCTGTACACTTTTTCTAAGTGTTGCAATATCTCATGAAGGAAATACTGGACAATCAAATTAATGACTTTCCAGGCTTCAGGATGCCTTTCTACACTATATAAAGGTGGAAATTTACATTGGAAACGTTTGGTTTAGCTGTTATAAAAGTTTGGTTTTTTATTGCTGTAAATGCATTTTCAGCTCGCGCTGTACACATTTGCTATGAGAGGCATTATCTCATAAGGGAAATATTGGACAATCAAATTAATGACTGCCCAGGCTTCAGGATGTCTTTTTACACTATATAAAGGTGGAAATTTACATTGGAAACGTTTGGTTTAGCTGTTATAAAAGTTTGGTTTTTTTAGTGCTGAAAATGCATTTTCAGCTCGCACTGTCCACATTTGCTATGTGAGGCATTATCTCAAAAGGGAAATATTGGACAATCAAATTAATGACTGCCCAGGCTTCAGGATGTCTTTTTACACTATATAAGGGTGGAAATTTACATTGGAAAGGTTTAGTTTAGCTGTTAATGAAGTTTCGTTTTTTTAGTGCTGAAAATTCATTGTCTGCTCGCACTGTCCACATTTGCTATGTGAGGCATTATCTCATAAGGGAAATACTGGACAATCAAATTAATGACTGCCCAGGCTTCAGGATGTCTTTTTACACTATATAAAGGTGGAAATGTACATTGGAAACGTTTGGTTTAGCTGTTATAAAAGTTTGGTTTTTTAGTGCTGTAAATGCATTTTCAGCTCGCGCTGTACACATTTGCTATGAGAGGCATTATCTCATAAGGGAAATATTGGACAATCAAATTAATGACTGCCCAGGCTTCAGGATGTCTTTTTACACTATATAAAGGTGGAAATTTACATTGGAAACGTTGGGTTTAGCTGTTATAAAAGTTTGGTTTTTTAGTGCTGTAAATGCATTTTCAGCTCGCGCTGTACACATTTGCTATGTGAGGCATTATCTCATAAGGGAAATACTGGACAATCAAATTAATGACTGCCCAGGCTTCAGGATGTCTTTTTACACTATATAAAGGTGGAAATTTACTTTGGAAACGTTTGGTTTAGCTGTTATAAAAGTTTGGTTTTTTAGTGCTGAAAATGCATTTTCAGCTCGCACTGTACACATTTGCTATGTGAGGCATTATCTCATAAGGGAAATACTGGACAATCAAATTAATGACTTCCCAGGCTTCAGGATGCCTTTTTACACTCTATAAATGTGGAAATTTACATTGGAAACGTTTGGTTTAGCTGTTAATGAAGTTTCGTTTTTTTAGTGCTGAAAATTCATTGTCTGCTGGCGCTGTACACTTTTTCTAAGTGTTGCAATATCTCATGAAGGAAATACTGGACAATCAAATTAATGACTTTCCAGGCTTCAGGATGCCTTTCTACACTATATAAAGGTGGAAATTTACATTGGAAACGTTTGGTTTAGCTGTTATAAAAGTTTGGTTTTTTAGAACTGTAAATGCATTTTCAGCTCGCACTGTACACATTTGCTATGTGAGGCATTATCTCATAAGGGAAATACTGGACAATAAAATTAATGACTTCCCAGGCTTCAGGATGCCTTTTTACACTCTATAAATGTGGAATTTTACATTGGAAACGTTTGGTTTAGCTGTTAAGTAAGTTTCGTTTTTTTAGTGCTGAAAATTCATTGTCTGCTGGCGCTGTACACTTTTTCTAAGTGTTGCAATATCTCATGAAGGAAATACTGGACAATCAAATTAATGACTTTCCAGGCTTCAGGATGCCTTTCTACACTATATAAAGGTGAAAATTTACATTGGAAACGTTTGGTTTAGCTGTTATAAAAGTTTGGTTTTTTAGTGCTGTAAATGCATTTTCAGCTCGCGCTGTACACATTTGCTATGAGAGGCATTATCTCATAAGGGAAATATTGGACAATCAAATTAATGACTGCGCAGGCTTCAGGATGTATTTTTACACTATATAAAGGTGGAAATTTACATTGGAAACGTTTAGTTTAGCTGTTAATGAAGTTTCGTTTTTTTTAGTGCTGAAAATTCATTGTCTGCTGGCGCTGTACACTTTTTCTAAGTGTTGCAATATCTCATGAAGGAAATACTGGACAATCAAATTAATGACTTTCCAGGCTTCAGGATGCCTTTCTACACTATATAAAGGTGGAAATTTACATTGGAAACGTTTGGTTTAGCTGTTATAAAAGTTTGGTTTTTTATTGCTGTAAATGCATTTTCAGCTCGCGCTGTACACATTTGCTATGAGAGGCATTATCTCATAAGGGAAATATTGGACAATCAAATTAATGACTGCCCAGGCTTCAGGATGTCTTTTTACACTATATAAAGGTGGAAATTTACATTGGAAACGTTTGGTTTAGCTGTTATAAAAGTTTGGTTTTTTTAGTGCTGAAAATGCATTTTCAGCTCGCACTGTCCACATTTGCTATGTGAGGCATTATCTCAAAAGGGAAATACTGGACAATCAAATTAATGACTGCCCAGGCTTCAGGATGTCTTTTTACACTATATAAAGGTGGAAATGTACATTGGAAACGTTTGGTTTAGCTGTTATAAAAGTTTGGTTTTTTAGTGCTGAAAATGCATTTTCAGCTCGCACTGTACACATTTGCTATGTGAGGCATTATCTCATAAGGGAAATACTGGACAATCAAATTAATGACTTCCCAGGCTTCAGGATGCCTTTTTACACTCTATAAATGTGGAAATTTACATTGGAAACGTTTGGTTTAGCTGTTAATGAAGTTTCGTTTTTTTAGTGCTGAAAATTCATTGTCTGCTGGCGCTGAACACTTTTTCTAAGTGTTGCAATATCTCATGAAGGAAATACTGGACAATCAAATTAATGACTGCCCAGGCTTCAGGATGCCTTTTTACACTATATAAAGGTGGAAATATACATTGGAAACGTTTAGTTTAGCTGTTAATGAAGTTTCGTTTTTTTAGTGCTGAAAATTCATTGTCTGCTGGCGCTGAACACTTTTTCTAAGTGTTGCAATATCTGATGAAGGAAATACTGGACAATCAAATTAATGACTTTCCAGGCTTCAGTATGCCTTTCTACACTATATAAAGGTGGAAATTTACATTGGAAACGTTTGGTTTAGCTGTTATAAAAGTTTGGTTTTTTAGTGCTGTAAATGCATTTTCAGCTCGCGCTGTACACATTTGCTATGAGAGGCATTATCTCATAAGGGAAATATTGGACAATCAAATTAATGACTGCCCAGGCTTCAGGATGTCTTTTTACACTATATAAAGGTGGAAATTTACATTGGAAACGTTTGGTTTAGCTATTATAAAAGTTTGGTTTTTTAGTGCTGTAAAATGCATTTTCAGCTCGCGCTGTACACATTTGCTATGTGAGGCATTATCTCATAAGGGAAATACTGGACAATCTAATTAATGACTGCCCAGGCTTCAGGATGTCTTTTTACACTATATAAAGGTGGAAATTTACATTGGAAACGTTTGGTTTAGCTGTTATAAAAGTTTGGTTTTTTAGTGCTGAAAATGCATTTTCAGCTCGCACTGTACACATTTGCTATGTGAGGCATTATCTCATAAGGGAAATACTGGACAATCAAATTAATGACTTCCCAGGCTTCAGGATGCCTTTTTACACTCTATAAATGTGGAAATTTACATTGGAAACGTTTGGTTTAGCTGTTAATGAAGTTTCGTTTTTTTAGTGCTGAAAATTCATTGTCTGCTGGCGCTGTACACTTTTTCTAAGTGTTGCAATATCTCATGAAGGAAATACTGGACAATCAAATTAATGACTTTCCAGGCTTCAGGATGCCTTTCTACACTATATAAAGGTGGAAATTTACATTGGAAACGTTTGGTTTAGCTGTTATAAAAGTTTGGTTTTTTAGTGCTGTAAATGCATTTTCAGCTCGCGCTGTACACATTTGCTATGAGAGGCATTATCTCATAAGGGAAATATTGGACAATCAAATTAATGACTGCCCAGGCTTCAGGATGTCTTTTTACACTATATAAAGGTGGAAATTTACATTGGAAACGTTTGGTTTAGCTGTTATAAAAGTTTGGTTTTTTAGTGCTGTAAATGCATTTTCAGCTCGCGCTGTACACATTTGCTATGAGAGGCATTATCTCATAAGGGAAATATTGGACAATCAAATTAATGGCTGCCCAGGCTTCAGGATGTCTTTTTACACTATATAAAGGTGGAAATTTACATTGGAAACGTTTAGTTTAGCTGTTAATGAAGTTTCGTTTTTTTAGTGCTGAAAATTCATTGTCTGCTGGCGCTGTACACTTTTTCTAAGTGTTGCAATATCTCATGAAGGAAATACTGGACAATCAAATTAATGACTTTCCAGGCTTCAGGATGCCTTTCTACACTATATAAAGGTGGAAATTTACATTGGAAACGTTTGGTTTAGCTGTTATAAAAGTTTGGTTTTTTAGTGCTGTAAATGCATTTTCAGCTCGCGCTGTACACATTTGCTATGAGAGGCATTATCTCATAAGGGAAATATTGGACAATCAAATTAATGACTGCCCAGGCTTCAGGATGTCTTTTTACACTATATAAGGGTGGAAATTTACATTGGAAACGTTTAGTTTAGCTGTTAATGAAGTTTCGTTTTTTTAGTGCTGAAAATTCATTGTCTGCTGGCGCTGTACACTTTTTCTAAGTGTTGCAATATCTCATGAAGGAAATACTGGACAATCAAATTAATGACTTTCCAGGCTTCAGGATGCCTTTTTACACTATATAAAGGTGGAAATGTACATTGGAAACGTTTGGTTTAGCTGTTATAAAAGTTTGGTTTTTTAGTGCTGTAAATGCATTTTCAGCTCGCGCTGTACACATTTGCTATGAGAGGCATTATCTCATAAGGGAAATATTGGACAATCAAATTAATGACTGCCCAGGCTTCAGGATGTCTTTTTACACTATATAAAGGTGGAAATTTACATTGGAAACGTTTAGTTTAGCTGTTATAAAAGTTTGGTTTTTTTAGTGCTGTAAATGCATTTTCAGCTCGCGCTGTACACATTTGCTATGTGAGGCATTATCTCATAAGGGAAATACTGGACAATCAAATTAATGACTGCCCAGGCTTCAGGATGTCTTTTTACACTATATAAAGGTGGAAATTTACTTTGGAAACGTTTGGTTTAGCTGTTATAAAAGTTTGGTTTTTTATTGCTGTAAATGCATTTTCAGCTCGCGCTGTACACATTTGCTATGAGAGGCATTATCTCATAAGGGAAATATTGGACAATCAAATTAATGACTGCCCAGGCTTCAGGATTTCTTTTTACACTATATAAGGGTGGAAATTTACATTGGAAAGGTTTAGTTTAGCTGTTAATGAAGTTTCGTTTTTTTAGTGCTGAAAATTCATTGTCTGCTCGCACTGTCCACATTTGCTATGTGAGGCATTATCTCATAAGGGAAATACTGGACAATCAAATTAATGACTGCCCAGGCTTCAGGATGTCTTTTTACACTATATAAAGGTGGAAATGTACATTGGAAACGTTTGGTTTAGCTGTTATAAAAGTTTGGTTTTTTAGTGCTGTAAATGCATTTTCAGCTCGCGCTGTACACATTTGCTATGAGAGGCATTATCTCATAAGGGAAATATTGGACAATCAAATTAATGACTGCCCAGGCTTCAGGATGTCTTTTTACACTATATAAAGGTGGAAATTTACATTGGAAACGTTTGGTTTAGCTGTTATAAAAGTTTGGTTTTTTAGTGCTGTAAATGCATTTTCAGCTCGCGCTGTACACATTTGCTATGTGAGGCATTATCTCATAAGGGAAATACTGGACAATCAAATTAATGACTGCCCAGGCTTCAGGATGTCTTTTTACACTATATAAAGGTGGAAATTTACTTTGGAAACGTTTGGTTTAGCTGTTATAAAAGTTTGGTTTTTTAGTGCTGAAAATGCATTTTCAGCTCGCACTGTACACATTTGCTATGTGAGGCATTATCTCATAAGGGAAATACTGGACAATCAAATTAATGACTTCCCAGGCTTCAGGATGCCTTTTTACACTCTATAAATGTGGAAATTTACATTGGAAACGTTTGGTTTAGCTGTTAATGAAGTTTCGTTTTTTTAGTGCTGAAAATTCATTGTCTGCTGGCGCTGTACACTTTTTCTAAGTGTTGCAATATCTCATGAAGGAAATACTGGACAATCAAATTAATGACTTTCCAGGCTTCAGGATGCCTTTCTACACTATATAAAGGTGGAAATTTACATTGGAAACGTTTGGTTTAGCTGTTATAAAAGTTTGGTTTTTTAGAACTGTAAATGCATTTTCAGCTCGCACTGTACACATTTGCTATGTGAGGCATTATCTCATAAGGGAAATACTGGACAATAAAATTAATGACTTCCCAGGCTTCAGGACTCTATAAATGTGGAATTTTACATTGGAAACGTTTGGTTTAGCTGTTAATGAAGTTTCGTTTTTTTAGTGCTGAAAATTCATTGTCTGCTGGCGCTGTACACTTTTTCTAAGTGTTGCAATATCTCATGAAGGAAATACTGGACAATCAAATTAATGACTTTCCAGGCTTCAGGATGCCTTTCTACACTATATAAAGGTGGAAATTTACATTGGAAACGTTTGGTTTAGCTGTTATAAAAGTTTGGTTTTTTAGTGCTGTAAATGCATTTTCAGCTCGCGCTGTACACATTTGCTATGAGAGGCATTATCTCATAAGGGAAATATTGGACAATCAAATTAATGACTGCGCAGGCTTCAGGATGTATTTTTACACTATATAAAGGTGGAAATTTACATTGGAAACGTTTAGTTTAGCTGTTAATGAAGTTTCGTTTTTTTTAGTGCTGAAAATTCATTGTCTGCTGGCGCTGTACACTTTTTCTAAGTGTTGCAATATCTCATGAAGGAAATACTGGACAATCAAATTAATGACTTTCCAGGCTTCAGGATGCCTTTCTACACTATATAAAGGTGGAAATTTACATTGGAAACGTTTGGTTTAGCTGTTATAAAAGTTTGGTTTTTTATTGCTGTAAATGCATTTTCAGCTCGCGCTGTACACATTTGCTATGAGAGGCATTATCTCATAAGGGAAATATTGGACAATCAAATTAATGACTGCCCAGGCTTCAGGATGTCTTTTTACACTATATAAAGGTGGAAATTTACATTGGAAACGTTTGGTTTAGCTGTTATAAAAGTTTGGTTTTTTTAGTGCTGAAAATGCATTTTCAGCTCGCACTGTCCACATTTGCTATGTGAGGCATTATCTCAAAAGGGAAATACTGGACAATCAAATTAATGACTGCCCAGGCTTCAGGATGTCTTTTTACACTATATAAAGGTGGAAATGTACATTGGAAACGTTTGGTTTAGCTGTTATAAAAGTTTGGTTTTTTAGTGCTGAAAATGCATTTTCAGCTCGCACTGTACACATTTGCTATGTGAGGCATTATCTCATAAGGGAAATACTGGACAATCAAATTAATGACTTCCCAGGCTTCAGGATGCCTTTTTACACTCTATAAATGTGGAAATTTACATTGGAAACGTTTGGTTTAGCTGTTAATGAAGTTTCGTTTTTTTAGTGCTGAAAATTCATTGTCTGCTGGCGCTGTACACTTTTTCTAAGTGTTGCAATATCTCATGAAGGAAATACTGGACAATCAAATTAATGACTTTCCAGGCTTCAGGATGCCTTTCTACACTATATAAAGGTGGAAATTTACATTTGAAACGTTTGGTTTAGCTGTTATAAAAGTTTGGTTTTTTAGTGCTGTAAATGCCTTTTCAGCTCGCGCTGTACACATTTGCTATGAGAGGCATTATCTCATAAGGGAAATATTGGACAATCAAATTAATGACTGCCCAGGCTTCAGGATGTCTTTTTACACTATATAAAGGTGGAAATATACATTGGAAACGTTTAGTTTAGCTGTTAATGAAGTTTCGTTTTTTTAGTGCTGAAAATTCATTGTCTGCTGGCGCTGAACACTTTTTCTAAGTGTTGCAATATCTCATGAAGGAAATACTGGACAATCAAATTAATGACTTTCCAGGCTTCAGTATGCCTTTCTACACTATATAAAGGTGGAAATTTACATTGGAAACGTTTGGTTTAGCTGTTATAAAAGTTTGGTTTTTTAGTGCTGTAAATGCATTTTCAGCTCGCGCTGTACACATTTGCTATGAGAGGCATTATCTCATAAGGGAAATATTGGACAATCAAATTAATGACTGCCCAGGCTTCAGGATGTCTTTTTACACTATATAAAGGTGGAAATTTACATTGGAAACGTTTGGTTTAGCTGTTATAAAAGTTTGGTTTTTTAGTGCTGTAAAATGCATTTTCAGCTCGCGCTGTACACATTTGCTATGTGAGGCATTATCTCATAAGGGAAATACTGGACAATCTAATTAATGACTGCCCAGGCTTCAGGATGTCTTTTTACACTATATAAAGGTGGAAATTTACATTGGAAACGTTTGGTTTAGCTGTTATAAAAGTTTGGTTTTTTAGTGCTGAAAATGCATTTTCAGCTCGCACTGTACACATTTGCTATGTGAGGCATTATCTCATAAGGGAAATACTGGACAATCAAATTAATGACTTCCCAGGCTTCAGGATGCCTTTTTACACTCTATAAATGTGGAAATTTACATTGGAAACGTTTGGTTTAGCTGTTAATGAAGTTTCGTTTTTTTAGTGCTGAAAATTCATTGTCTGCTGGCGCTGTACACTTTTTCTAAGTGTTGCAATATCTCATGAAGGAAATACTGGACAATCAAATTAATGACTTTCCAGGCTTCAGGATGCCTTTCTACACTATATAAAGGTGGAAATTTACATTGGAAACGTTTGGTTTAGCTGTTATAAAAGTTTGGTTTTTTAGTGCTGTAAATGCATTTTCAGCTCGCGCTGTACACATTTGCTATGAGAGGCATTATCTCATAAGGGAAATATTGGACAATCAAATTAATGACTGCCCAGGCTTCAGGATGTCTTTTTACACTATATAAAGGTGGAAATTTACATTGGAAACGTTTGGTTTAGCTGTTATAAAAGTTTGGTTTTTTAGTGCTGTAAATGCATTTTCAGCTCGCGCTGTACACATTTGCTATGAGAGGCATTATCTCATAAGGGAAATATTGGACAATCAAATTAATGGCTGCCCAGGCTTCAGGATGTCTTTTTACACTATATAAAGGTGGAAATTTACATTGGAAACGTTTAGTTTAGCTGTTAATGAAGTTTCGTTTTTTTAGTGCTGAAAATTCATTGTCTGCTGGCGCTGTACACTTTTTCTAAGTGTTGCAATATCTCATGAAGGAAATACTGGACAATCAAATTAATGACTTTCCAGGCTTCAGGATGCCTTTCTACACTATATAAAGGTGGAAATTTACATTGGAAACGTTTGGTTTAGCTGTTATAAAAGTTTGGTTTTTTAGTGCTGTAAATGCATTTTCAGCTCGCGCTGTACACATTTGCTATGAGAGGCATTATCTCATAAGGGAAATATTGGACAATCAAATTAATGACTGCCCAGGCTTCAGGATGTCTTTTTACACTATATAAGGGTGGAAATTTACATTGGAAACGTTTAGTTTAGCTGTTAATGAAGTTTCGTTTTTTTAGTGCTGAAAATTCATTGTCTGCTGGCGCTGTACACTTTTTCTAAGTGTTGCAATATCTCATGAAGGAAATACTGGACAATCAAATTAATGACTTTCCAGGCTTCAGGATGCCTTTTTACACTATATAAAGGTGGAAATGTACATTGGAAACGTTTGGTTTAGCTGTTATAAAAGTTTGGTTTTTTAGTGCTGTAAATGCATTTTCAGCTCGCGCTGTACACATTTGCTATGAGAGGCATTATCTCATAAGGGAAATATTGGACAATCAAATTAATGACTGCCCAGGCTTCAGGATGTCTTTTTACACTATATAAAGGTGGAAATGTACATTGGAAACGTTTGGTTTAGCTGTTATAAAAGTTTGTTTTTTTAGTGCTGAAAATGCATTTTCAGCTCGCACTGTACACATTTGCTATGTGAGGCATTATCTCATAAGGGAAATACTGGACAATCAAATTAATGACTTCCCAGGCTTCAGGATGCCTTTTAACACTCTATAAATGTGGAAATTTACATTGGAAACGTTTGGTTTAGCTGTTAATGAAGTTTCGTTTTTTTAGTGCTGAAAATTCATTGTCTGCTGGCGCTGTACACTTTTTCTAAGTGTTGCAATATCTCATGAAGGAAATACTGGACAATCAAATTAATGACTTTCCAGGCTTCAGGATGCCTTTCTACACTATATAAAGGTGGAAATTTACATTTGAAACGTTTGGTTTAGCTGTTATAAAAGTTTGGTTTTTTAGTGCTGTAAATGCATTTTCAGCTCGCGCTGTACACATTTGCTATGAGAGGCATTATCTCATAAGGGAAATATTGGACAATCAAATTAATGACTGCCCAGGCTTCAGGATGTCTTTTTACACTATATAAAGGTGGAAATATACATTGGAAACGTTTAGTTTAGCTGTTAATGAAGTTTCTTTTTTTTAGTGCTGAAAATTCATTGTCTGCTGGCGCTGTACACTTTTTCTAAGTGTTGCAATATCTCATGAAGGAAATACTGGACAATCAAATTAATGACTTTCCAGGCTTCAGGATGCCTTTCTACACTATATAAAGGTGGAAATTTACATTGGAAACGTTTGGTTTAGCTGTTATAAAAGTTTGGTTTTTTATTGCTGTAAATGCATTTTCAGCTCGCGCTGTACACATTTGCTATGAGAGGCATTATCTCATAAGGGAAATATTGGACAATCAAATTAATGACTGCCCAGGCTTCAGGATGTCTTTTTACACTATATAAAGGTGGAAATATACATTGGAAACGTTTAGTTTAGCTGTTAATGAAGTTTCGTTTTTTTAGTGCTGAAAATTCATTGTCTGCTGGCGCTGTACACTTTTTCTAAGTGTTGCAATATCTCATGAAGGAAATACTGGACAATCAAATTAATGACTTTCCAGGCTTCAGGATGCCTTTCTACACTATATAAAGGTGGAAATTTACATTGGAAACGTTTGGTTTAGCTGTTATAAAAGTTTGCTTTTTTAGTGCTGTAAATGCATTTTCAGCTCGCGCTGTACACATTTGCTATGAGAGGCATTATCTCATAAGGGAAATATTGGACAATCAAATTAATGACTGCCCAGGCTTCAGGATGTCTTTTTACACTATATAAGGGTGGAAATTTACATTGGAAACGTTTAGTTTAGCTGTTAATGAAGTTTCGTTTTTTTAGTGCTGAAAATTCATTGTCTGCTGGCGCTGTACACTTTTTCTAAGTGTTGCAATATCTCATGAAGGAAATACTGGACAATCAAATTAATGACTTTCCAGGCTTCAGGATGCCTTTTTACACTATATAAAGGTGGAAATGTACATTGGAAACGTTTGGTTTAGCTGTTATAAAAGTTTGGTTTTTTAGTGCTGAAAATGCATTTTCAGCTCGCACTGTACACATTTGCTATGTGAGGCATTATCTCATAAGGGAAATACTGGACAATCAAATTAATGACTTCCCAGGCTTCAGGATGCCTTTTTACACTCTATAAATGTGGAAATTTACATTGGAAACGTTTGGTTTAGCTGTTAATGAAGTTTCGTTTTTTTAGTGCTGAAAATTCATTGTCTGCTGGCGCTGTACACTTTTTCTAAGTGTTGCAATATCTCATGAAGGAAATACTGGACAATCAAATTAATGACTTTCCAGGCTTCAGGATGCCTTTCTACACTATATAAAGGTGGAAATTTACATTGGAAACGTTTGGTTTAGCTGTTATAAAAGTTTGGTTTTTTAGTGCTGTAAATGCATTTTCAGCTCGCGCTGTACACATTTGCTATGAGAGGCATTATCTCATAAGGGAAATATTGGACAATCAAATTAATGACTGCCCAGGCTTCAGGATGTCTTTTTACACTATATAAAGGTGGAAATTTACATTGGAAACGTTTGGTTTAGCTGTTATAAAAGTTTGGTTTTTTAGTGCTGTAAATGCATTTTCAGCTCGCGCTGTACACATTTGCTATGAGAGGCATTATCTCATAAGGGAAATATTGGACAATCAAATTAATGGCTGCCCAGGCTTCAGGATGTCTTTTTACACTATATAAAGGTGGAAATTTACATTGGAAACGTTTAGTTTAGCTGTTAATGAAGTTTCGTTTTTTTAGTGCTGAAAATTCATTGTCTGCTGGCGCTGTACACTTTTTCTAAGTGTTGCAATATCTCATGAAGGAAATACTGGACAATCAAATTAATGACTTTCCAGGCTTCAGGATGCCTTTCTACACTATATAAAGGTGGAAATTTACATTGGAAACGTTTGGTTTAGCTGTTATAAAAGTTTGGTTTTTTAGTGCTGTAAATGCATTTTCAGCTCACGCTGTACACATTTGCTATGAGAGGCATTATCTCATAAGGGAAATATTGGACAATCAAATTAATGACTGCCCAGGCTTCAGGATGTCTTTTTACACTATATAAGGGTGGAAATTTACATTGGAAACGTTTAGTTTAGCTGTTAATGAAGTTTCGTTTTTTTAGTGCTGAAAATTCATTGTCTGCTGGCGCTGTACACTTTTTCTAAGTGTTGCAATATCTCATGAAGGAAATACTGGACAATCAAATTAATGACTTTCCAGGCTTCAGGATGCCTTTTTACACTATATAAAGGTGGAAATGTACATTGGAAACGTTTGGTTTAGCTGTTATAAAAGTTTGGTTTTTTAGTGCTGTAAATGCATTTTCAGCTCGCGCTGTACACATTTGCTATGAGAGGCATTATCTCATAAGGGAAATATTGGACAATCAAATTAATGACTGCCCAGGCTTCAGGATGTCTTTTTACACTATATAAAGGTGGAAATGTACATTGGAAACGTTTGGTTTAGCTGTTATAAAAGTTTGTTTTTTTAGTGCTGAAAATGCATTTTCAGCTCGCACTGTACACATTTGCT
The DNA here is from genome assembly GCF_059441095.1 of Idiotropiscis lumnitzeri. Classification (NCBI taxonomy): domain Eukaryota; kingdom Metazoa; phylum Chordata; class Actinopteri; order Syngnathiformes; family Syngnathidae; genus Idiotropiscis; species Idiotropiscis lumnitzeri. Next base: position 1,358,389 of record NW_028283586.1, on the reverse strand, counting down.
ATGTGAGGCATTATCTCATAAGGGAAATACTGGACAATCAAATTAATGACTTCCCAGGCTTCAGGATGCCTTTTAACACTCTATAAATGTGGAAATTTACATTGGAAACGTTTGGTTTAGCTGTTAATGAAGTTTCGTTTTTTTAGTGCTGAAAATTCATTGTCTGCTGGCGCTGTACACTTTTTCTAAGTGTTGCAATATCTCATGAAGGAAATACTGGACAATCAAATTAATGACTTTCCAGGCTTCAGGATGCCTTTCTACACTATATAAAGGTGGAAATTTACATTTGAAACGTTTGGTTTAGCTGTTATAAAAGTTTGGTTTTTTAGTGCTGTAAATGCATTTTCAGCTCGCGCTGTACACATTTGCTATGAGAGGCATTATCTCATAAGGGAAATATTGGACAATCAAATTAATGACTGCCCAGGCTTCAGGATGTCTTTTTACACTATATAAAGGTGGAAATATACATTGGAAACGTTTAGTTTAGCTGTTAATGAAGTTTCTTTTTTTTAGTGCTGAAAATTCATTGTCTGCTGGCGCTGTACACTTTTTCTAAGTGTTGCAATATCTCATGAAGGAAATACTGGACAATCAAATTAATGACTTTCCAGGCTTCAGGATGCCTTTCTACACTATATAAAGGTGGAAATTTACATTGGAAACGTTTGGTTTAGCTGTTATAAAAGTTTGGTTTTTTATTGCTGTAAATGCATTTTCAGCTCGCGCTGTACACATTTGCTATGAGAGGCATTATCTCATAAGGGAAATATTGGACAATCAAATTAATGACTGCCCAGGCTTCAGGATGTCTTTTTACACTATATAAAGGTGGAAATATACATTGGAAACGTTTAGTTTAGCTGTTAATGAAGTTTCGTTTTTTTAGTGCTGAAAATTCATTGTCTGCTGGCGCTGTACACTTTTTCTAAGTGTTGCAATATCTCATGAAGGAAATACTGGACAATCAAATTAATGACTTTCCAGGCTTCAGGATGCCTTTCTACACTATATAAAGGTGGAAATTTACATTGGAAACGTTTGGTTTAGCTGTTATAAAAGTTTGGTTTTTTAGTGCTGTAAATGCATTTTCAGCTCGCGCTGTACACATTTGCTATGAGAGGCATTATCTCATAAGGGAAATATTGGACAATCAAATTAATGACTGCCCAGGCTTCAGGATGTCTTTTTACACTATATAAGGGTGGAAATTTACATTGGAAACGTTTAGTTTAGCTGTTAATGAAGTTTCGTTTTTTTAGTGCTGAAAATTCATTGTCTGCTGGCGCTGTACACTTTTTCTAAGTGTTGCAATATCTCATGAAGGAAATACTGGACAATCAAATTAATGACTTTCCAGGCTTCAGGATGCCTTTTTACACTATATAAAGGTGGAAATGTACATTGGAAACGTTTGGTTTAGCTGTTATAAAAGTTTGGTTTTTTAGTGCTGTAAATGCATTTTCAGCTCGCGCTGTACACATTTGCTATGAGAGGCATTATCTCATAAGGGAAATATTGGACAATCAAATTAATGACTGCCCAGGCTTCAGGATGTCTTTTTACACTATATAAAGGTGGAAATGTACATTGGAAACGTTTGGTTTAGCTGTTATAAAAGTTTGTTTTTTTAGTGCTGAAAATGCATTTTCAGCTCGCACTGTACACATTTGCTATGTGAGGCATTATCTCATAAGGGAAATACTGGACAATCAAATTAATGACTTCCCAGGCTTCAGGATGCCTTTTAACACTCTATAAATGTGGAAATTTACATTGGAAACGTTTGGTTTAGCTGTTAATGAAGTTTCGTTTTTTTAGTGCTGAAAATTCATTGTCTGCTGGCGCTGTACACTTTTTCTAAGTGTTGCAATATCTCATGAAGGAAATACTGGACAATCAAATTAATGACTTTCCAGGCTTCAGGATGCCTTTCTACACTATATAAAGGTGGAAATTTACATTTGAAACGTTTGGTTTAGCTGTTATAAAAGTTTGGTTTTTTAGTGCTGTAAATGCATTTTCAGCTCGCGCTGTACACATTTGCTATGAGAGGCATTATCTCATAAGGGAAATATTGGACAATCAAATTAATGACTGCCCAGGCTTCAGGATGTCTTTTTACACTATATAAAGGTGGAAATATACATTGGAAACGTTTAGTTTAGCTGTTAATGAAGTTTCTTTTTTTTAGTGCTGAAAATTCATTGTCTGCTGGCGCTGTACACTTTTTCTAAGTGTTGCAATATCTCATGAAGGAAATACTGGACAATCAAATTAATGACTTTCCAGGCTTCAGGATGCCTTTCTACACTATATAAAGGTGGAAATTTACATTGGAAACGTTTGGTTTAGCTGTTATAAAAGTTTGGTTTTTTATTGCTGTAAATGCATTTTCAGCTCGCGCTGTACACATTTGCTATGAGAGGCATTATCTCATAAGGGAAATATTGGACAATCAAATTAATGACTGCCCAGGCTTCAGGATGTCTTTTTACACTATATAAGGGTGGAAATTTACATTGGAAAGGTTTAGTTTAGCTGTTAATGAAGTTTCGTTTTTTTAGTGCTGAAAATTCATTGTCTGCTCGCACTGTCCACATTTGCTATGTGAGGCATTATCTCATAAGGGAAATACTGGACAATCAAATTAATGACTGCCCAGGCTTCAGGATGTCTTTTTACACTATATAAAGGTGGAAATGTACATTGGAAACGTTTGGTTTAGCTGTTATAAAAGTTTGGTTTTTTAGTGCTGTAAATGCATTTTCAGCTCGCGCTGTACACATTTGCTATGAGAGGCATTATCTCATAAGGGAAATATTGGACAATCAAATTAATGACTGCCCAGGCTTCAGGATGTCTTTTTACACTATATAAAGGTGGAAATTTACATTGGAAACGTTTGGTTTAGCTGTTATAAAAGTTTGGTTTTTTAGTGCTGTAAATGCATTTTCAGCTCGCGCTGTACACATTTGCTATGTGAGGCATTATCTCATAAGGGAAATACTGGACAATCAAATTAATGACTGCCCAGGCTTCAGGATGTCTTTTTACACTATATAAAGGTGGAAATTTACTTTGGAAACGTTTGGTTTAGCTGTTATAAAAGTTTGGTTTTTTAGTGCTGAAAATGCATTTTCAGCTCGCACTGTACACATTTGCTATGTGAGGCATTATCTCATAAGGGAAATACTGGACAATCAAATTAATGACTTCCCAGGCTTCAGGATGCCTTTTTACACTCTATAAATGTGGAAATTTACATTGGAAACGTTTGGTTTAGCTGTTAATGAAGTTTCGTTTTTTTAGTGCTGAAAATTCATTGTCTGCTGGCGCTGTACACTTTTTCTAAGTGTTGCAATATCTCATGAAGGAAATACTGGACAATCAAATTAATGACTTTCCAGGCTTCAGGATGCCTTTCTACACTATATAAAGGTGGAAATTTACATTGGAAACGTTTGGTTTAGCTGTTATAAAAGTTTGGTTTTTTAGTGCTGTAAATGCATTTTCAGCTCGCGCTGTACACATTTGCTATGAGAGGCATTATCTCATAAGGGAAATATTGGACAATCAAATTAATGACTGCGCAGGCTTCAGGATGTATTTTTACACTATATAAAGGTGGAAATTTACATTGGAAACGTTTAGTTTAGCTGTTAATGAAGTTTCGTTTTTTTTAGTGCTGAAAATTCATTGTCTGCTGGCGCTGTACACTTTTTCTAAGTGTTGCAATATCTCATGAAGGAAATACTGGACAATCAAATTAATGACTTTCCAGGCTTCAGGATGCCTTTCTACACTATATAAAGGTGGAAATTTACATTGGAAACGTTTGGTTTAGCTGTTATAAAAGTTTGGTTTTTTATTGCTGTAAATGCATTTTCAGCTCGCGCTGTACACATTTGCTATGAGAGGCATTATCTCATAAGGGAAATATTGGACAATCAAATTAATGACTGCCCAGGCTTCAGGATGTCTTTTTACACTATATAAAGGTGGAAATTTACATTGGAAACGTTTGGTTTAGCTGTTATAAAAGTTTGGTTTTTTTAGTGCTGAAAATGCATTTTCAGCTCGCACTGTCCACATTTGCTATGTGAGGCATTATCTCAAAAGGGAAATACTGGACAATCAAATTAATGACTGCCCAGGCTTCAGGATGTCTTTTTACACTATATAAAGGTGGAAATGTACATTGGAAACGTTTGGTTTAGCTGTTATAAAAGTTTGGTTTTTTAGTGCTGAAAATGCATTTTCAGCTCGCACTGTACACATTTGCTATGTGAGGCATTATCTCATAAGGGAAATACTGGACAATCAAATTAATGACTTCCCAGGCTTCAGGATGCCTTTTTACACTCTATAAATGTGGAAATTTACATTGGAAACGTTTGGTTTAGCTGTTAATGAAGTTTCGTTTTTTTAGTGCTGAAAATTCATTGTCTGCTGGCGCTGTACACTTTTTCTAAGTGTTGCAATATCTCATGAAGGAAATACTGGACAATCAAATTAATGACTTTCCAGGCTTCAGGATGCCTTTCTACACTATATAAAGGTGGAAATTTACATTTGAAACGTTTGGTTTAGCTGTTATAAAAGTTTGGTTTTTTAGTGCTGTAAATGCATTTTCAGCTCGCGCTGTACACATTTGCTATGAGAGGCATTATCTCATAAGGGAAATATTGGACAATCAAATTAATGACTGCCCAGGCTTCAGGATGTCTTTTTACACTATATAAAGGTGGAAATATACATTGGAAACGTTTAGTTTAGCTGTTAATGAAGTTTCGTTTTTTTAGTGCTGAAAATTCATTGTCTGCTGGCGCTGTACACTTTTTCTAAGTGTTGCAATATCTCATGAAGGAAATACTGGACAATCAAATTAATGACTTTCCAGGCTTCAGGATGCCTTTCTACACTATATAAAGGTGGAAATTTACATTGGAAACGTTTGGTTTAGCTGTTATAAAAGTTTGGTTTTTTAGTGCTGTAAATGCATTTTCAGCTCGCGCTGTACACATTTGCTATGAGAGGCATTATCTCATAAGGGAAATATTGGACAATCAAATTAATGGCTGCCCAGGCTTCAGGATGTCTTTTTACACTATATAAAGGTGGAAATTTACATTGGAAACGTTTAGTTTAGCTGTTAATGAAGTTTCGTTTTTTTAGTGCTGAAAATTCATTGTCTGCTGGCGCTGTACACTTTTTCTAAGTGTTGCAATATCTCATGAAGGAAATACTGGACAATCAAATTAATGACTTTCCAGGCTTCAGGATGCCTTTCTACACTATATAAAGGTGGAAATTTACATTGGAAACGTTTGGTTTAGCTGTTATAAAAGTTTGGTTTTTTATTGCTGTAAATGCATTTTCAGCTCGCGCTGTACACATTTGCTATGAGAGGCATTATCTCATAAGGGAAATATTGGACAATCAAATTAATGACTGCCCAGGCTTCAGGATGTCTTTTTACACTATATAAAGGTGGAAATTTACATTGGAAACGTTTGGTTTAGCTGTTATAAAAGTTTGGTTTTTTTAGTGCTGAAAATGCATTTTCAGCTCGCACTGTACACATTTGCTATGTGAGGCATTATCTCATAAGGGAAATACTGGACAATCAAATTAATGACTTCCCAGGCTTCAGGATGCCTTTTTACACTCTATAAATGTGGAAATTTACATTGGAAACGTTTGGTTTAGCTGTTAATGAAGTTTCGTTTTTTTAGTGCTGAAAATTCATTGTCTGCTGGCGCTGTACACTTTTTCTAAGTGTTGCAATATCTCATGAAGGAAATACTGGACAATCAAATTAATGACTTTCCAGGCTTCAGGATGCCTTTCTACACTATATAAAGGTGGAAATTTACATTGGAAACGTTTGGTTTAGCTGTTATAAAAGTTTGGTTTTTTAGTGCTGTAAATGCATTTTCAGCTCGCGCTGTACACATTTGCTATGAGAGGCATTATCTCATAAGGGAAATATTGGACAATCAAATTAATGACTGCCCAGGCTTCAGGATGTCTTTTTACACTATATAAAGGTGGAAATTTACATTGGAAACGTTTGGTTTAGCTGTTATAAAAGTTTGGTTTTTTAGTGCTGTAAAATGCATTTTCAGCTCGCGCTGTACACATTTGCTATGTGAGGCATTATCTCATAAGGGAAATACTGGACAATCTAATTAATGACTGCCCAGGCTTCAGGATGTCTTTTTACACTATATAAAGGTGGAAATTTACATTGGAAACGTTTGGTTTAGCTGTTATAAAAGTTTGGTTTTTTAGTGCTGAAAATGCATTTTCAGCTCGCACTGTACACATTTGCTATGTGAGGCATTATCTCATAAGGGAAATACTGGACAATCAAATTAATGACTTCCCAGGCTTCAGGATGCCTTTTTACACTCTATAAATGTGGAAATTTACATTGGAAACGTTTGGTTTAGCTGTTAATGAAGTTTCGTTTTTTTAGTGCTGAAAATTCATTGTCTGCTGGCGCTGTACACTTTTTCTAAGTGTTGCAATATCTCATGAAGGAAATACTGGACAATCAAATTAATGACTTTCCAGGCTTCAGGATGCCTTTCTACACTATATAAAGGTGGAAATTTACATTGGAAACGTTTGGTTTAGCTGTTATAAAAGTTTGGTTTTTTAGTGCTGTAAATGCATTTTCAGCTCGCGCTGTACACATTTGCTATGAGAGGCATTATCTCATAAGGGAAATATTGGACAATCAAATTAATGACTGCCCAGGCTTCAGGATGTCTTTTTACACTATATAAAGGTGGAAATTTACATTGGAAACGTTTAGTTTAGCTGTTATAAAAGTTTGGTTTTTTAGTGCTGTAAATGCATTTTCAGCTCGCGCTGTACACATTTGCTATGTGAGGCATTATCTCATAAGGGAAATACTGGACAATCAAATTAATGACTGCCCAGGCTTCAGGATGTCTTTTTACACTATATAAAGGTGGAAATTTACTTTGGAAACGTTTGGTTTAGCTGTTATAAAAGTTTGGTTTTTTAGTGCTGAAAATGCATTTTCAGCTCGCACTGTACACATTTGCTATGTGAGGCATTATCTCATAAGGGAAATACTGGACAATCAAATTAATGACTTCCCAGGCTTCAGGATGCCTTTTTACACTCTATAAATGTGGAAATTTACATTGGAAACGTTTGGTTTAGCTGTTAATGAAGTTTCGTTTTTTTAGTGCTGAAAATTCATTGTCTGCTGGCGCTGTACACTTTTTCTAAGTGTTGCAATATCTCATGAAGGAAATACTGGACAATCAAATTAATGACTTTCCAGGCTTCAGGATGCCTTTCTACACTATATAAAGGTGGAAATTTACATTGGAAACGTTTGGTTTAGCTGTTATAAAAGTTTGGTTTTTTAGAACTGTAAATGCATTTTCAGCTCGCACTGTACACATTTGCTATGTGAGGCATTATCTAATAAGGGAAATACTGGACAATCAAATTAATGACTTCCCAGGCTTCAGGATGCCTTTTTACACTCTATAAATGTGGAAATTTACATTGGAAACGTTTGGTTTAGCTGTTAATGAAGTTTCGTTTTTTTAGTGCTGAAAATTCATTGTCTGCTGGCGCTGTACACTTTTTCTAAGTGTTGCAATATCTCATGAAGGAAATACTGGACAATCAAATTAATGACTTTCCAGGCTTCAGGATGCCTTTCTACACTATATAAAGGTGGAAATTTACATTGGAAACGTTTGGTTTAGCTGTTATAAAAGTTTGGTTTTTTAGTGCTGTAAATGCATTTTCAGCTCGCGCTGTACACATTTGCTATGAGAGGCATTATCTCATAAGGGAAATATTGGACAATCAAATTAATGGCTGCCCAGGCTTCAGGATGTCTTTTTACACTATATAAAGGTGGAAATTTACATTGGAAACGTTTAGTTTAGCTGTTAATGAAGTTTCGTTTTTTTAGTGCTGAAAATTCATTGTCTGCTGGCGCTGTACACTTTTTCTAAGTGTTGCAATATCTCATGAAGGAAATACTGGACAATCAAATTAATGACTTTCCAGGCTTCAGGATGCCTTTCTACACTATATAAAGGTGGAAATTTACATTGGAAACGTTTGGTTTAGCTGTTATAAAAGTTTGGTTTTTTAGTGCTGTAAATGCATTTTCAGCTCGCGCTGTACACATTTGCTATGAGAGGCATTATCTCATAAGGGAAATATTGGACAATCAAATTAATGACTGCCCAGGCTTCAGGATGTCTTTTTACACTATATAAGGGTGGAAATTTACATTGGAAACGTTTAGTTTAGCTGTTAATGAAGTTTCGTTTTTTTAGTGCTGAAAATTCATTGTCTGCTGGCGCTGTACACTTTTTCTAAGTGTTGCAATATCTCATGAAGGAAATACTGGACAATCAAATTAATGACTTTCCAGGCTTCAGTATGCCTTTCTACACTATATAAAGGTGGAAATTTACATCGGAAACGTTTGGTTTAGCTGTTATAAAAGTTTGGTTTTTTAGTGCTGTAAATGCATTTTCAGCTCGCGCTGTACACATTTGCTATGAGAGGCATTATCTCATAAGGGAAATATTGGACAATCAAATTAATGACTGCCCAGGCTTCAGGATGTCTTTTTACACTATATAAAGGTGGAAATTTACATTGGAAACGTTTGGTTTAGCTGTTATAAAAGTTTGGTTTTTTAGTGCTGTAAAATGCATTTTCAGCTCGCGCTGTACACATTTGCTATGTGAGGCATTATCTCATAAGGGAAATACTGGACAATCTAATTAATGACTGCCCAGGCTTCAGGATGTCTTTTTACACTATATAAAGGTGGAAATTTACATTGGAAACGTTTGGTTTAGCTGTTATAAAAGTTTGGTTTTTTAGTGCTGAAAATGCATTTTCAGCTCGCACTGTACACATTTGCTATGTGAGGCATTATCTCATAAGGGAAATACTGGACAATCAAATTAATGACTTCCCAGGCTTCAGGATGCCTTTTTACACTCTATAAATGTGGAAATTTACATTGGAAACGTTTGGTTTAGCTGTTAATGAAGTTTCGTTTTTTTAGTGCTGAAAATTCATTGTCTGCTGGCGCTGTACACTTTTTCTAAGTGTTGCAATATCTCATGAAGGAAATACTGGACAATCAAATTAATGACTTTCCAGGCTTCAGGATGCCTTTCTACACTATATAAAGGTGGAAATTTACATTGGAAACGTTTGGTTTAGCTGTTATAAAAGTTTGTTTTTTTAGTGCTGTAAATGCATTTTCAGCTCGCGCTGTACACATTTGCTATGAGAGGCATTATCTCATAAGGGAAATATTGGACAATCAAATTAATGACTGCCCAGGCTTCAGGATGTCTTTTTACACTATATAAAGGTGGAAATTTACATTGGAAACGTTTGGTTTAGCTGTTATAAAAGTTTGGTTTTTTAGTGCTGTAAAATGCATTTTCAGCTCGCGCTGTACACATTTGCTATGTGAGGCATTATCTCATAAGGGAAATACTGGACAATCTAATTAATGACTGCCCAGGCTTCAGGATGTCTTTTTACACTATATAAAGGTGGAAATTTACATTGGAAACGTTTGGTTTAGCTGTTATAAAAGTTTGGTTTTTTAGTGCTGAAAATGCATTTTCAGCTCGCACTGTACACATTTGCTATGTGAGGCATTATCTCATAAGGGAAATACTGGACAATCAAATTAATGACTTCCCAGGCTTCAGGATGCCTTTTTACACTCTATAAATGTGGAAATTTACATTGGAAACGTTTGGTTTAGCTGTTAATGAAGTTTCGTTTTTTTAGTGCTGAAAATTCATTGTCTGCTGGCGCTGTACACTTTTTCTAAGTGTTGCAATATCTCATGAAGGAAATACTGGACAATCAAATTAATGACTTTCCAGGCTTCAGGATGCCTTTCTACACTATATAAAGGTGGAAATTTACATTGGAAACGTTTGGTTTAGCTGTTATAAAAGTTTGGTTTTTTAGTGCTGTAAATGCATTTTCAGCTCGCGCTGTACACATTTGCTATGAGAGGCATTATCTCATAAGGGAAATATTGGACAATCAAATTAATGACTGCCCAGGCTTCAGGATGCCTTTTTACACTCTATAAATGTGGAATTTTACATTGGAAACGTTTGGTTTAGCTGTTAATGAAGTTTCGTTTTTTTAGTGCTGAAAATTCATTGTCTGCTGGCGCTGTACACTTTTTCTAAGTGTTGCAATATCTCATGAAGGAAATACTGGACAATCAAATTAATGACTTTCCAGGCTTCAGGATGCCTTTCTACACTATATAAAGGTGGAAATTTACATTGGAAACGTTTGGTTTAGCTGTTATAAAAGTTTGGTTTTTTAGTGCTGTAAATGCATTTTCAGCTCGCGCTGTACACATTTGCTATGAGAGGCATTATCTCATAAGGGAAATATTGGACAATCAAATTAATGACTGCGCAGGCTTCAGGATGTATTTTTACACTATATAAAGGTGGAAATTTACATTGGAAACGTTTAGTTTAGCTGTTAATGAAGTTTCGTTTTTTTTAGTGCTGAAAATTCATTGTCTGCTGGCGCTGTACACTTTTTCTAAGTGTTGCAATATCTCATGAAGGAAATACTGGACAATCAAATTAATGACTTTCCAGGCTTCAGGATGCCTTTCTACACTATATAAAGGTGGAAATTTACATTGGAAACGTTTGGTTTAGCTGTTATAAAAGTTTGGTTTTTTAGTGCTGTAAAATGCATTTTCAGCTCGCGCTGTACACATTTGCTATGTGAGGCATTATCTCATAAGGGAAATACTGGACAATCTAATTAATGACTGCCCAGGCTTCAGGATGTCTTTTTACACTATATAAAGGTGGAAATTTACATTGGAAACGTTTGGTTTAGCTGTTATAAAAGTTTGGTTTTTTAGTGCTGAAAATGCATTTTCAGCTCGCACTGTACACATTTGCTATGTGAGGCATTATCTCATAAGGGAAATACTGGACAATCAAATTAATGACTTCCCAGGCTTCAGGATGCCTTTTTACACTCTATAAATGTGGAAATTTACATTGGAAACGTTTGGTTTAGCTGTTAATGAAGTTTCGTTTTTTTAGTGCTGAAAATTCATTGTCTGCTGGCGCTGTACACTTTTTCTAAGTGTTGCAATATCTCATGAAGGAAATACTGGACAATCAAATTAATGACTTTCCAGGCTTCAGGATGCCTTTCTACACTATATAAAGGTGGAAATTTACATTGGAAACGTTTGGTTTAGCTGTTATAAAAGTTTGGTTTTTTAGTGCTGTAAATGCATTTTCAGCTCGCGCTGTACACATTTGCTATGAGAGGCATTATCTCATAAGGGAAATATTGGACAATCAAATTAATGACTGCCCAGGCTTCAGGATGCCTTTTTACACTCTATAAATGTGGAATTTTACATTGGAAACGTTTGGTTTAGCTGTTAATGAAGTTTCGTTTTTTTAGTGCTGAAAATTCATTGTCTGCTGGCGCTGTACACTTTTTCTAAGTGTTGCAATATCTCATGAAGGAAATACTGGACAATCAAATTAATGACTTTCCAGGCTTCAGGATGCCTTTCTACACTATATAAAGGTGGAAATTTACATTGGAAACGTTTGGTTTAGCTGTTATAAAAGTTTGGTTTTTTAGTGCTGTAAATGCATTTTCAGCTCGCGCTGTACACATTTGCTATGAGAGGCATTATCTCATAAGGGAAATATTGGACAATCAAATTAATGACTGCGCAGGCTTCAGGATGTATTTTTACACTATATAAAGGTGGAAATTTACATTGGAAACGTTTAGTTTAGCTGTTAATGAAGTTTCGTTTTTTTTAGTGCTGAAAATTCATTGTCTGCTGGCGCTGTACACTTTTTCTAAGTGTTGCAATATCTCATGAAGGAAATACTGGACAATCAAATTAATGACTTTCCAGGCTTCAGGATGCCTTTCTACACTATATAAAGGTGGAAATTTACATTGGAAACGTTTGGTTTAGCTGTTATAAAAGTTTGGTTTTTTATTGCTGTAAATGCATTTTCAGCTCGCGCTGTACACATTTGCTATGAGAGGCATTATCTCATAAGGGAAATATTGGACAATCAAATTAATGACTGCCCAGGCTTCAGGATGTCTTTTTACACTATATAAAGGTGGAAATTTACATTGGAAACGTTTGGTTTAGCTGTTATAAAAGTTTGGTTTTTTTAGTGCTGAAAATGCATTTTCAGCTCGCACTGTCCACATTTGCTATGTGAGGCATTATCTCAAAAGGGAAATACTGGACAATCTAATTAATGACTGCCCAGGCTTCAGGATGTCTTTTTACACTATATAAAGGTGGAAATTTACATTGGAAACGTTTGGTTTAGCTGTTATAAAAGTTTGGTTTTTTAGTGCTGAAAATGCATTTTCAGCTCGCACTGTACACATTTGCTATGTGAGGCATTATCTCATAAGGGAAATACTGGACAATCAAATTAATGACTTCCCAGGCTTCAGGATGCCTTTTTACACTCTATAAATGTGGAAATTTACATTGGAAACGTTTGGTTTAGCTGTTAATGAAGTTTCGTTTTTTTAGTGCTGAAAATTCATTGTCTGCTGGCGCTGTACACTTTTTCTAAGTGTTGCAATATCTCATGAAGGAAATACTGGACAATCAAATTAATGACTTTCCAGGCTTCAGGATGCCTTTCTACACTATATAAAGGTGGAAATTTACATTGGAAACGTTTGGTTTAGCTGTTATAAAAGTTTGGTTTTTTAGTGCTGTAAATGCATTTTCAGCTCGCGCTGTACACATTTGCTATGAGAGGCATTATCTCATAAGGGAAATATTGGACAATCAAATTAATGACTGCCCAGGCTTCAGGATGTCTTTTTACACTATATAAAGGTGGAAATATACATTGGAAACGTTTAGTTTAGCTGTTAATGAAGTTTCGTTTTTTTAGTGCTGAAAATTCATTGTCTGCTGGCGCTGAACACTTTTTCTAAGTGTTGCAATATCTCATGAAGGAAATACTGGACAATCAAATTAATGACTTTCCAGGCTTCAGTATGCCTTTCTACACTATATAAAGGTGGAATTTACATCGGAAACGTTTGGTTTAGCTGTTATAAAAGTTTGGTTTTTTAGTGCTGTAAATGCATTTTCAGCTCGCGCTGTACACATTTGCTATGAGAGGCATTATCTCATAAGGGAAATATTGGACAATCAAATTAATGACTGCCCAGGCTTCAGGATGTCTTTTTACACTATATAAAGGTGGAAATTTACATTGGAAACGTTTGGTTTCGCTGTTATAAAAGTTTGGTTTTTTTAGTGCTGTAAAATGCATTTTCAGCTCGCGCTGTACACATTTGCTATGTGAGGCATTATCTCATAAGGGAAATACTGGACAATCTAATTAATGACTGCCCAGGCTTCAGGATGTCTTTTTACACTATATAAAGGTGGAAATTTACATTGGAAACGTTTGGTTTAGCTGTTATAAAAGTTTGGTTTTTTAGTGCTGAAAATGCATTTTCAGCTCGCACTGTACACATTTGCTATGTGAGGCATTATCTCATAAGGGAAATACTGGACAATCAAATTAATGACTTCCCAGGCTTCAGGATGCCTTTTTACACTCTATAAATGTGGAAATTTACATTGGAAACGTTTGGTTTAGCTGTTAATGAAGTTTCGTTTTTTTAGTGCTGAAAATTCATTGTCTGCTGGCGCTGTACACTTTTTCTAAGTGTTGCAATATCTCATGAAGGAAATACTGGACAATCAAATTAATGACTTTCCAGGCTTCAGGATGCCTTTCTACACTATATAAAGGTGGAAATTTACATTGGAAACGTTTGGTTTAGCTGTTATAAAAGTTTGGTTTTTTAGTGCTGTAAATGCATTTTCAGCTCGCGCTGTACACATTTGCTATGAGAGGCATTATCTCATAAGGGAAATATTGGACAATCAAATTAATGACTGCCCAGGCTTCAGGATGTCTTTTTACACTATATAAAGGTGGAAATGTACATTGGAAACGTTTGGTTTAGCTGTTATAAAAGTTTGGTTTTTTAGTGCTGAAAATGCATTTTCAGCTCGCACTGTACACATTTGCTATGTGAGGCATTATCTCATAAGGGAAATACTGGACAATCAAATTAATGACTTCCCAGGCTTCAGGATGCCTTTTTACACTCTATAAATGTGGAAATTTACATTGGAAACGTTTGGTTTAGCTGTTAATGAAGTTTCGTTTTTTTAGTGCTGAAAATTCATTGTCTGCTGGCGCTGTACACTTTTTCTAAGTGTTGCAATATCTCATGAAGGAAATACTGGACAATCAAATTAATGACTTTCCAGGCTTCAGGATGCCTTTCTACACTATATAAAGGTGGAAATTTACATTTGAAACGTTTGGTTTAGCTGTTATAAAAGTTTGGTTTTTTAGTGCTGTAAATGCATTTTCAGCTCGCGCTGTACACATTTGCTATGAGAGGCATTATCTCATAAGGGAAATATTGGACAATCAAATTAATGACTGCCCAGGCTTCAGGATGTCTTTTTACACTATATAAAGGTGGAAATATACATTGGAAACGTTTAGTTTAGCTGTTAATGAAGTTTCGTTTTTTTAGTGCTGAAAATTCATTGTCTGCTGGCGCTGTACACTTTTTCTAAGTGTTGCAATATCTCATGAAGGAAATACTGGACAATCAAATTAATGACTTTCCAGGCTTCAGGATGCCTTTCTACACTATATAAAGGTGGAAATTTACATTGGAAACGTTTGGTTTAGCTGTTATAAAAGTTTGGTTTTTTAGTGCTGTAAATGCATTTTCAGCTCGCGCTGTACACATTTGCTATGAGAGGCATTATCTCATAAGGGAAATATTGGACAATCAAATTAATGGCTGCCCAGGCTTCAGGATGTCTTTTTACACTATATAAAGGTGGAAATTTACATTGGAAACGTTTAGTTTAGCTGTTAATGAAGTTTCGTTTTTTTAGTGCTGAAAATTCATTGTCTGCTGGCGCTGTACACTTTTTCTAAGTGTTGCAATATCTCATGAAGGAAATACTGGACAATCAAATTAATGACTTTCCAGGCTTCAGGATGCCTCTCTACACTATATAAAGGTGGAAATTTACATTGGAAACGTTTGGTTTAGCTGTTATAAAAGTTTGGTTTTTTAGTGCTGTAAATGCATTTTCAGCTCGCGCTGTACACATTTGCTATGAGAGGCATTATCTCATAAGGGAAATATTGGACAATCAAATTAATGACTGCCCAGGCTTCAGGATGTCTTTTTACACTATATAAGGGTGGAAATTTACATTGGAAACGTTTAGTTTAGCTGTTAATGAAGTTTCGTTTTTTTAGTGCTGAAAATTCATTGTCTGCTGGCGCTGTACACTTTTTCTAAGTGTTGCAATATCTCATGAAGGAAATACTGGACAATCAAATTAATGACTTTCCAGGCTTCAGTATGCCTTTCTACACTATATAAAGGTGGAAATTTACATCGGAAACGTTTGGTTTAGCTGTTATAAAAGTTTGGTTTTTTAGTGCTGTAAATGCATTTTCAGCTCGCGCTGTACACATTTGCTATGAGAGGCATTATCTCATAAGGGAAATATTGGACAATCAAATTAATGACTGCCCAGGCTTCAGGATGTCTTTTTACACTATATAAAGGTGGAAATTTACATTGGAAACGTTTGGTTTAGCTGTTATAAAAGTTTGGTTTTTTAGTGCTGTAAAATGCATTTTCAGCTCGCGCTGTACACATTTGCTATGTGAGGCATTATCTCATAAGGGAAATACTGGACAATCTAATTAATGACTGCCCAGGCTTCAGGATGTCTTTTTACACTATATAAAGGTGGAAATTTACATTGGAAACGTTTGGTTTAGCTGTTATAAAAGTTTGGTTTTTTAGTGCTGAAAATGCATTTTCAGCTCGCACTGTACACATTTGCTATGTGAGGCATTATCTCATAAGGGAAATACTGGACAATCAAATTAATGACTTCCCAGGCTTCAGGATGCCTTTTTACACTCTATAAATGTGGAAATTTACATTGGAAACGTTTGGTTTAGCTGTTAATGAAGTTTCGTTTTTTTAGTGCTGAAAATTCATTGTCTGCTGGCGCTGTACACTTTTTCTAAGTGTTGCAATATCTCATGAAGGAAATACTGGACAATCAAATTAATGACTTTCCAGGCTTCAGGATGCCTTTCTACACTATATAAAGGTGGAAATTTACATTGGAAACGTTTGGTTTAGCTGTTATAAAAGTTTGGTTTTTTAGTGCTGTAAATGCATTTTCAGCTCGCGCTGTACACATTTGCTATGAGAGGCATTATCTCATAAGGGAAATATTGGACAATCAAATTAATGACTGCCCAGGCTTCAGGATGTCTTTTTACACTATATAAAGGTGGAAATTTACATTGGAAACGTTTGGTTTAGCTGTTATAAAAGTTTGGTTTTTTAGTGCTGTAAAATGCATTTTCAGCTCGCGCTGTACACATTTGCTATGTGAGGCATTATCTCATAAGGGAAATACTGGACAATCTAATTAATGACTGCCCAGGCTTCAGGATGTCTTTTTACACTATATAAAGGTGGAAATTTACATTGGAAACGTTTGGTTTAGCTGTTAATGAAGTTTCGTTTTTTTTAGTGCTGAAAATTCATTGTCTGCTGGCGCTGTACACTTTTTCTAAGTGTTGCAATATCTCATGAAGGAAATACTGGACAATCAAATTAATGACTTTCCAGGCTTCAGGATGCCTTTCTACACTATATAAAGGTGGAAATTTACATTGGAAACGTTTGGTTTAGCTGTTATAAAAGTTTGGTTTTTTAGTGCTGTAAAATGCATTTTCAGCTCGCGCTGTACACATTTGCTATGTGAGGCATTATCTCATAAGGGAAATACTGGACAATCTAATTAATGACTGCCCAGGCTTCAGGATGTCTTTTTACACTATATAAAGGTGGAAATTTACATTGGAAACGTTTGGTTTAGCTGTTATAAAAGTTTGGTTTTTTAGTGCTGAAAATGCATTTTCAGCTCGCACTGTACACATTTGCTATGTGAGGCATTATCTCATAAGGGAAATACTGGACAATCAAATTAATGACTTCCCAGGCTTCAGGATGCCTTTTTACACTCTATAAATGTGGAAATTTACATTGGAAACGTTTGGTTTAGCTGTTAATGAAGTTTCGTTTTTTTAGTGCTGAAAATTCATTGTCTGCTGGCGCTGTACACTTTTTCTAAGTGTTGCAATATCTCATGAAGGAAATACTGGACAATCAAATTAATGACTTTCCAGGCTTCAGGATGCCTTTCTACACTATATAAAGGTGGAAATTTACATTGGAAACGTTTGGTTTAGCTGTTATAAAAGTTTGGTTTTTTAGTGCTGTAAATGCATTTTCAGCTCGCGCTGTACACATTTGCTATGAGAGGCATTATCTCATAAGGGAAATATTGGACAATCAAATTAATGACTGCCCAGGCTTCAGGATGCCTTTTTACACTCTATAAATGTGGAATTTTACATTGGAAACGTTTGGTTTAGCTGTTAATGAAGTTTCGTTTTTTTAGTGCTGAAAATTCATTGTCTGCTGGCGCTGTACACTTTTTCTAAGTGTTGCAATATCTCATGAAGGAAATACTGGACAATCAAATTAATGACTTTCCAGGCTTCAGGATGCCTTTCTACACTATATAAAGGTGGAAATTTACATTGGAAACGTTTGGTTTAGCTGTTATAAAAGTTTGGTTTTTTAGTGCTGTAAATGCATTTTCAGCTCGCGCTGTACACATTTGCTATGAGAGGCATTATCTCATAAGGGAAATATTGGACAATCAAATTAATGACTGCGCAGGCTTCAGGATGTATTTTTACACTATATAAAGGTGGAAATTTACATTGGAAACGTTTAGTTTAGCTGTTAATGAAGTTTCGTTTTTTTTAGTGCTGAAAATTCATTGTCTGCTGGCGCTGTACACTTTTTCTAAGTGTTGCAATATCTCATGAAGGAAATACTGGACAATCAAATTAATGACTTTCCAGGCTTCAGGATGCCTTTCTACACTATATAAAGGTGGAAATTTACATTGGAAACGTTTGGTTTAGCTGTTATAAAAGTTTGGTTTTTTATTGCTGTAAATGCATTTTCAGCTCGCGCTGTACACATTTGCTATGAGAGGCATTATCTCATAAGGGAAATATTGGACAATCAAATTAATGACTGCCCAGGCTTCAGGATGTCTTTTTACACTATATAAAGGTGGAAATTTACATTGGAAACGTTTGGTTTAGCTGTTATAAAAGTTTGGTTTTTTTAGTGCTGAAAATGCATTTTCAGCTCGCACTGTCCACATTTGCTATGTGAGGCATTATCTCAAAAGGGAAATACTGGACAATCAAATTAATGACTGCCCAGGCTTCAGGATGTCTTTTTACACTATATAAAGGTGGAAATGTACATTGGAAACGTTTGGTTTAGCTGTTATAAAAGTTTGGTTTTTTAGTGCTGAAAATGCATTTTCAGCTCGCACTGTACACATTTGCTATGTGAGGCATTATCTCATAAGGGAAATACTGGACAATCAAATTAATGACTTCCCAGGCTTCAGGATGCCTTTTTACACTCTATAAATGTGGAAATTTACATTGGAAACGTTTGGTTTAGCTGTTAATGAAGTTTCGTTTTTTTAGTGCTGAAAATTCATTGTCTGCTGGCGCTGTACACTTTTTCTAAGTGTTGCAATATCTCATGAAGGAAATACTGGACAATCAAATTAATGACTTTCCAGGCTTCAGGATGCCTTTCTACACTATATAAAGGTGGAAATTTACATTTGAAACGTTTGGTTTAGCTGTTATAAAAGTTTGGTTTTTTAGTGCTGTAAATGCATTTTCAGCTCGCGCTGTACACATTTGCTATGAGAGGCATTATCTCATAAGGGAAATATTGGACAATCAAATTAATGACTGCCCAGGCTTCAGGATGTCTTTTTACACTATATAAAGGTGGAAATATACATTGGAAACGTTTAGTTTAGCTGTTAATGAAGTTTCGTTTTTTTAGTGCTGAAAATTCATTGTCTGCTGGCGCTGAACACTTTTTCTAAGTGTTGCAATATCTCATGAAGGAAATACTGGACAATCAAATTAATGACTTTCCAGGCTTCAGTATGCCTTTCTACACTATATAAAGGTGGAATTTACATCGGAAACGTTTGGTTTAGCTGTTATAAAAGTTTGGTTTTTTAGTGCTGTAAATGCATTTTCAGCTCGCGCTGTACACATTTGCTATGAGAGGCATTATCTCATAAGGGAAATATTGGACAATCAAATTAATGACTGCCCAGGCTTCAGGATGTCTTTTTACACTATATAAAGGTGGAAATTTACATTGGAAACGTTTGGTTTCGCTGTTATAAAAGTTTGTTTTTTTTAGTGCTGTAAAATGCATTTTCAGCTCGCGCTGTACACATTTGCTATGTGAGGCATTATCTCATAAGGGAAATACTGGACAATCTAATTAATGACTGCCCAGGCTTCAGGATGTCTTTTTACACTATATAAAGGTGGAAATTTACATTGGAAACGTTTGGTTTAGCTGTTATAAAAGTTTGGTTTTTTAGTGCTGAAAATGCATTTTCAGCTCGCACTGTACACATTTGCTATGTGAGGCATTATCTCATAAGGGAAATACTGGACAATCAAATTAATGACTTCCCAGGCTTCAGGATGCCTTTTTACACTCTATAAATGTGGAAATTTACATTGGAAACGTTTGGTTTAGCTGTTAATGAAGTTTCGTTTTTTTAGTGCTGAAAATTCATTGTCTGCTGGCGCTGTACACTTTTTCTAAGTGTTGCAATATCTCATGAAGGAAATACTGGACAATCAAATTAATGACTTTCCAGGCTTCAGGATGCCTTTCTACACTATATAAAGGTGGAAATTTACATTGGAAACGTTTGGTTTAGCTGTTATAAAAGTTTGGTTTTTTAGTGCTGTAAATGCATTTTCAGCTCGCGCTGTACACATTTGCTATGAGAGGCATTATCTCATAAGGGAAATATTGGACAATCAAATTAATGACTGCCCAGGCTTCAGGATGTCTTTTTACACTATATAAAGGTGGAAATGTACATTGGAAACGTTTGGTTTAGCTGTTATAAAAGTTTGGTTTTTTAGTGCTGAAAATGCATTTTCAGCTCGCACTGTACACATTTGCTATGTGAGGCATTATCTCATAAGGGAAATACTGGACAATCAAATTAATGACTTCCCAGGCTTCAGGATGCCTTTTTACACTCTATAAATGTGGAAATTTACATTGGAAACGTTTGGTTTAGCTGTTAATGAAGTTTCGTTTTTTTAGTGCTGAAAATTCATTGTCTGCTGGCGCTGTACACTTTTTCTAAGTGTTGCAATATCTCATGAAGGAAATACTGGACAATCAAATTAATGACTTTCCAGGCTTCAGGATGCCTTTCTACACTATATAAAGGTGGAAATTTACATTTGAAACGTTTGGTTTAGCTGTTATAAAAGTTTGGTTTTTTAGTGCTGTAAATGCATTTTCAGCTCGCGCTGTACACATTTGCTATGAGAGGCATTATCTCATAAGGGAAATATTGGACAATCAAATTAATGACTGCCCAGGCTTCAGGATGTCTTTTTACACTATATAAAGGTGGAAATATACATTGGAAACGTTTAGTTTAGCTGTTAATGAAGTTTCGTTTTTTTAGTGCTGAAAATTCATTGTCTGCTGGCGCTGTACACTTTTTCTAAGTGTTGCAATATCTCATGAAGGAAATACTGGACAATCAAATTAATGACTTTCCAGGCTTCAGGATGCCTTTCTACACTATATAAAGGTGGAAATTTACATTGGAAACGTTTGGTTTAGCTGTTATAAAAGTTTGGTTTTTTAGTGCTGTAAATGCATTTTCAGCTCGCGCTGTACACATTTGCTATGAGAGGCATTATCTCATAAGGGAAATATTGGACAATCAAATTAATGGCTGCCCAGGCTTCAGGATGTCTTTTTACACTATATAAAGGTGGAAATTTACATTGGAAACGTTTAGTTTAGCTGTTAATGAAGTTTCGTTTTTTTAGTGCTGAAAATTCATTGTCTGCTGGCGCTGTACACTTTTTCTAAGTGTTGCAATATCTCATGAAGGAAATACTGGACAATCAAATTAATGACTTTCCAGGCTTCAGGATGCCTTTCTACACTATATAAAGGTGGAAATTTACATTGGAAACGTTTGGTTTAGCTGTTATAAAAGTTTGGTTTTTTAGTGCTGTAAATGCATTTTCAGCTCGCGCTGTACACATTTGCTATGAGAGGCATTATCTCATAAGGGAAATATTGGACAATCAAATTAATGACTGCCCAGGCTTCAGGATGTCTTTTTACACTATATAAGGGTGGAAATTTACATTGGAAACGTTTAGTTTAGCTGTTAATGAAGTTTCGTTTTTTTAGTGCTGAAAATTCATTGTCTGCTGGCGCTGTACACTTTTTCTAAGTGTTGCAATATCTCATGAAGGAAATACTGGACAATCAAATTAATGACTTTCCAGGCTTCAGTATGCCTTTCTACACTATATAAAGGTGGAAATTTACATCGGAAACGTTTGGTTTAGCTGTTATAAAAGTTTGGTTTTTTAGTGCTGTAAATGCATTTTCAGCTCGCGCTGTACACATTTGCTATGAGAGGCATTATCTCATAAGGGAAATATTGGACAATCAAATTAATGACTGCCCAGGCTTCAGGATGTCTTTTTACACTATATAAAGGTGGAAATTTACATTGGAAACGTTTGGTTTAGCTGTTATAAAAGTTTGGTTTTTTAGTGCTGTAAAATGCATTTTCAGCTCGCGCTGTACACATTTGCTATGTGAGGCATTATCTCATAAGGGAAATACTGGACAATCTAATTAATGACTGCCCAGGCTTCAGGATGTCTTTTTACACTATATAAAGGTGGAAATTTACATTGGAAACGTTTGGTTTAGCTGTTATAAAAGTTTGGTTTTTTAGTGCTGAAAATGCATTTTCAGCTCGCACTGTACACATTTGCTATGTGAGGCATTATCTCATAAGGGAAATACTGGACAATCAAATTAATGACTTCCCAGGCTTCAGGATGCCTTTTTACACTCTATAAATGTGGAAATTTACATTGGAAACGTTTGGTTTAGCTGTTAATGAAGTTTCGTTTTTTTAGTGCTGAAAATTCATTGTCTGCTGGCGCTGTACACTTTTTCTAAGTGTTGCAATATCTCATGAAGGAAATACTGGACAATCAAATTAATGACTTTCCAGGCTTCAGGATGCCTTTCTACACTATATAAAGGTGGAAATTTACATTGGAAACGTTTGGTTTAGCTGTTATAAAAGTTTGGTTTTTTAGTGCTGTAAATGCATTTTCAGCTCGCGCTGTACACATTTGCTATGAGAGGCATTATCTCATAAGGGAAATATTGGACAATCAAATTAATGACTGCCCAGGCTTCAGGATGTCTTTTTACACTATATAAAGGTGGAAATTTACATTGGAAACGTTTGGTTTAGCTGTTATAAAAGTTTGGTTTTTTAGTGCTGTAAAATGCATTTTCAGCTCGCGCTGTACACATTTGCTATGTGAGGCATTATCTCATAAGGGAAATACTGGACAATCAAATTATTGACTGCCCAGGCTTCAGGATGTCTTTTTACACTATATAAAGGTGGAAATTTACTTTGGAAACGTTTGGTTTAGCTGTTATAAAAGTTTGGTTTTTTAGTGCTGAAAATGCATTTTCAGCTCGCACTGTACACATTTGCTATGTGAGGCATTATCTCATAAGGGAAATACTGGACAATCAAATTAATGACTTCCCAGGCTTCAGGATGCCTTTTTACACTCTATAAATGTGGAAATTTACATTGGAAACGTTTGGTTTAGCTGTTAATGAAGTTTCGTTTTTTTAGTGCTGAAAATTCATTGTCTGCTGGCGCTGTACACTTTTTCTAAGTGTTGCAATATCTCATGAAGGAAATACTGGACAATCAAATTAATGACTTTCCAGGCTTCAGGATGCCTTTCTACACTATATAAAGGTGGAAATTTACATTGGAAACGTTTGGTTTAGCTGTTATAAAAGTTTGGTTTTTTAGAACTGTAAATGCATTTTCAGCTCGCACTGTACACATTTGCTATGTGAGGCATTATCTCATAAGGGAAATACTGGACAATCAAATTAATGACTTCCCAGGCTTCAGGATGCCTTTTTACACTCTATAAATGTGGAAATTTACATTGGAAACGTTTGGTTTAGCTGTTAATGAAGTTTCGTTTTTTTAGTGCTGAAAATTCATTGTCTGCTGGCGCTGTACACTTTTTCTAAGTGTTGCAATATCTCATGAAGGAAATACTGGACAATCAAATTAATGACTTTCCAGGCTTCAGGATGCCTTTCTACACTATATAAAGGTGGAAATTTACATTGGAAACGTTTGGTTTAGCTGTTATAAAAGTTTGGTTTTTTAGTGCTGTAAATGCATTTTCAGCTCGCGCTGTACACATTTGCTATGAGAGGCATTATCTCATAAGGGAAATATTGGACAATCAAATTAATGGCTGCCCAGGCTTCAGGATGTCTTTTTACACTATATAAAGGTGGAAATTTACATTGGAAACGTTTAGTTTAGCTGTTAATGAAGTTTCGTTTTTTTAGTGCTGAAAATTCATTGTCTGCTGGCGCTGTACACTTTTTCTAAGTGTTGCAATATCTCATGAAGGAAATACTGGACAATCAAATTAATGACTTTCCAGGCTTCAGGATGCCTTTCTACACTATATAAAGGTGGAAATTTACATTGGAAACGTTTGGTTTAGCTGTTATAAAAGTTTGGTTTTTTAGTGCTGTAAATGCATTTTCAGCTCGCGCTGTACACATTTGCTATGAGAGGCATTATCTCATAAGGGAAATATTGGACAATCAAATTAATGACTGCCCAGGCTTCAGGATGTCTTTTTACACTATATAAGGGTGGAAATTTACATTGGAAACGTTTAGTTTAGCTGTTAATGAAGTTTCGTTTTTTTAGTGCTGAAAATTCATTGTCTGCTGGCGCTGTACACTTTTTCTAAGTGTTGCAATATCTCATGAAGGAAATACTGGACAATCAAATTAATGACTTTCCAGGCTTCAGTATGCCTTTCTACACTATATAAAGGTGGAAATTTACATCGGAAACGTTTGGTTTAGCTGTTATAAAAGTTTGGTTTTTTAGTGCTGTAAATGCATTTTCAGCTCGCGCTGTACACATTTGCTATGAGAGGCATTATCTCATAAGGGAAATATTGGACAATCAAATTAATGACTGCCCAGGCTTCAGGATGTCTTTTTACACTATATAAAGGTGGAAATTTACATTGGAAACGTTTGGTTTAGCTGTTATAAAAGTTTGGTTTTTTAGTGCTGTAAAATGCATTTTCAGCTCGCGCTGTACACATTTGCTATGTGAGGCATTATCTCATAAGGGAAATACTGGACAATCTAATTAATGACTGCCCAGGCTTCAGGATGTCTTTTTACACTATATAAAGGTGGAAATTTACATTGGAAACGTTTGGTTTAGCTGTTATAAAAGTTTGGTTTTTTAGTGCTGAAAATGCATTTTCAGCTCGCACTGTACACATTTGCTATGTGAGGCATTATCTCATAAGGGAAATACTGGACAATCAAATTAATGACTTCCCAGGCTTCAGGATGCCTTTTTACACTCTATAAATGTGGAAATTTACATTGGAAACGTTTGGTTTAGCTGTTAATGAAGTTTCGTTTTTTTAGTGCTGAAAATTCATTGTCTGCTGGCGCTGTACACTTTTTCTAAGTGTTGCAATATCTCATGAAGGAAATACTGGACAATCAAATTAATGACTTTCCAGGCTTCAGGATGCCTTTCTACACTATATAAAGGTGGAAATTTACATTGGAAACGTTTGGTTTAGCTGTTATAAAAGTTTGTTTTTTTAGTGCTGTAAATGCATTTTCAGCTCGCGCTGTACACATTTGCTATGAGAGGCATTATCTCATAAGGGAAATATTGGACAATCAAATTAATGACTGCCCAGGCTTCAGGATGTCTTTTTACACTATATAAAGGTGGAAATTTACATTGGAAACGTTTGGTTTAGCTGTTATAAAAGTTTGGTTTTTTAGTGCTGTAAAATGCATTTTCAGCTCGCGCTGTACACATTTGCTATGTGAGGCATTATCTCATAAGGGAAATACTGGACAATCTAATTAATGACTGCCCAGGCTTCAGGATGTCTTTTTACACTATATAAAGGTGGAAATTTACATTGGAAACGTTTGGTTTAGCTGTTATAAAAGTTTGGTTTTTTAGTGCTGAAAATGCATTTTCAGCTCGCACTGTACACATTTGCTATGTGAGGCATTATCTCATAAGGGAAATACTGGACAATCAAATTAATGACTTCCCAGGCTTCAGGATGCCTTTTTACACTCTATAAATGTGGAAATTTACATTGGAAACGTTTGGTTTAGCTGTTAATGAAGTTTCGTTTTTTTAGTGCTGAAAATTCATTGTCTGCTGGCGCTGTACACTTTTTCTAAGTGTTGCAATATCTCATGAAGGAAATACTGGACAATCAAATTAATGACTTTCCAGGCTTCAGGATGCCTTTCTACACTATATAAAGGTGGAAATTTACATTGGAAACGTTTGGTTTAGCTGTTATAAAAGTTTGGTTTTTTAGTGCTGTAAATGCATTTTCAGCTCGCGCTGTACACATTTGCTATGAGAGGCATTATCTCATAAGGGAAATATTGGACAATCAAATTAATGACTGCCCAGGCTTCAGGATGCCTTTTTACACTCTATAAATGTGGAATTTTACATTGGAAACGTTTGGTTTAGCTGTTAATGAAGTTTCGTTTTTTTAGTGCTGAAAATTCATTGTCTGCTGGCGCTGTACACTTTTTCTAAGTGTTGCAATATCTCATGAAGGAAATACTGGACAATCAAATTAATGACTTTCCAGGCTTCAGGATGCCTTTCTACACTATATAAAGGTGGAAATTTACATTGGAAACGTTTGGTTTAGCTGTTATAAAAGTTTGGTTTTTTAGTGCTGTAAATGCATTTTCAGCTCGCGCTGTACACATTTGCTATGAGAGGCATTATCTCATAAGGGAAATATTGGACAATCAAATTAATGACTGCGCAGGCTTCAGGATGTATTTTTACACTATATAAAGGTGGAAATTTACATTGGAAACGTTTAGTTTAGCTGTTAATGAAGTTTCGTTTTTTTTAGTGCTGAAAATTCATTGTCTGCTGGCGCTGTACACTTTTTCTAAGTGTTGCAATATCTCATGAAGGAAATACTGGACAATCAAATTAATGACTTTCCAGGCTTCAGGATGCCTTTCTACACTATATAAAGGTGGAAATTTACATTGGAAACGTTTGGTTTAGCTGTTATAAAAGTTTGGTTTTTTAGTGCTGTAAAATGCATTTTCAGCTCGCGCTGTACACATTTGCTATGTGAGGCATTATCTCATAAGGGAAATACTGGACAATCTAATTAATGACTGCCCAGGCTTCAGGATGTCTTTTTACACTATATAAAGGTGGAAATTTACATTGGAAACGTTTGGTTTAGCTGTTATAAAAGTTTGGTTTTTTAGTGCTGAAAATGCATTTTCAGCTCGCACTGTACACATTTGCTATGTGAGGCATTATCTCATAAGGGAAATACTGGACAATCAAATTAATGACTTCCCAGGCTTCAGGATGCCTTTTTACACTCTATAAATGTGGAAATTTACATTGGAAACGTTTGGTTTAGCTGTTAATGAAGTTTCGTTTTTTTAGTGCTGAAAATTCATTGTCTGCTGGCGCTGTACACTTTTTCTAAGTGTTGCAATATCTCATGAAGGAAATACTGGACAATCAAATTAATGACTTTCCAGGCTTCAGGATGCCTTTCTACACTATATAAAGGTGGAAATTTACATTGGAAACGTTTGGTTTAGCTGTTATAAAAGTTTGGTTTTTTAGTGCTGTAAATGCATTTTCAGCTCGCGCTGTACACATTTGCTATGAGAGGCATTATCTCATAAGGGAAATATTGGACAATCAAATTAATGACTGCCCAGGCTTCAGGATGCCTTTTTACACTCTATAAATGTGGAATTTTACATTGGAAACGTTTGGTTTAGCTGTTAATGAAGTTTCGTTTTTTTAGTGCTGAAAATTCATTGTCTGCTGGCGCTGTACACTTTTTCTAAGTGTTGCAATATCTCATGAAGGAAATACTGGACAATCAAATTAATGACTTTCCAGGCTTCAGGATGCCTTTCTACACTATATAAAGGTGGAAATTTACATTGGAAACGTTTGGTTTAGCTGTTATAAAAGTTTGGTTTTTTAGTGCTGTAAATGCATTTTCAGCTCGCGCTGTACACATTTGCTATGAGAGGCATTATCTCATAAGGGAAATATTGGACAATCAAATTAATGACTGCGCAGGCTTCAGGATGTATTTTTACACTATATAAAGGTGGAAATTTACATTGGAAACGTTTAGTTTAGCTGTTAATGAAGTTTCGTTTTTTTTAGTGCTGAAAATTCATTGTCTGCTGGCGCTGTACACTTTTTCTAAGTGTTGCAATATCTCATGAAGGAAATACTGGACAATCAAATTAATGACTTTCCAGGCTTCAGGATGCCTTTCTACACTATATAAAGGTGGAAATTTACATTGGAAACGTTTGGTTTAGCTGTTATAAAAGTTTGGTTTTTTATTGCTGTAAATGCATTTTCAGCTCGCGCTGTACACATTTGCTATGAGAGGCATTATCTCATAAGGGAAATATTGGACAATCAAATTAATGACTGCCCAGGCTTCAGGATGTCTTTTTACACTATATAAAGGTGGAAATTTACATTGGAAACGTTTGGTTTAGCTGTTATAAAAGTTTGGTTTTTTTAGTGCTGAAAATGCATTTTCAGCTCGCACTGTCCACATTTGCTATGTGAGGCATTATCTCAAAAGGGAAATACTGGACAATCAAATTAATGACTGCCCAGGCTTCAGGATGTCTTTTTACACTATATAAAGGTGGAAATGTACATTGGAAACGTTTGGTTTAGCTGTTATAAAAGTTTGGTTTTTTAGTGCTGAAAATGCATTTTCAGCTCGCACTGTACACATTTGCTATGTGAGGCATTATCTCATAAGGGAAATACTGGACAATCAAATTAATGACTTCCCAGGCTTCAGGATGCCTTTTTACACTCTATAAATGTGGAAATTTACATTGGAAACGTTTGGTTTAGCTGTTAATGAAGTTTCGTTTTTTTAGTGCTGAAAATTCATTGTCTGCTGGCGCTGTACACTTTTTCTAAGTGTTGCAATATCTCATGAAGGAAATACTGGACAATCAAATTAATGACTTTCCAGGCTTCAGGATGCCTTTCTACACTATATAAAGGTGGAAATTTACATTTGAAACGTTTGGTTTAGCTGTTATAAAAGTTTGGTTTTTTAGTGCTGTAAATGCATTTTCAGCTCGCGCTGTACACATTTGCTATGAGAGGCATTATCTCATAAGGGAAATATTGGACAATCAAATTAATGACTGCCCAGGCTTCAGGATGTCTTTTTACACTATATAAAGGTGGAAATTTACATTGGAAACGTTTAGTTTAGCTGTTATAAAAGTTTGGTTTTTTAGTGCTGTAAATGCATTTTCAGCTCGCGCTGTACACATTTGCTATGAGAGGCATTATCTCATAAGGGAAATATTGGACAATCAAATTAATGGCTGCCCAGGCTTCAGGATGTCTTTTTACTCTATATAAAGTTGGAAATTTACATTGGAAACGTTTAGTTTAGCTGTTAATGAAGTTTCGTTTTTTTAGTGCTGAAAATTCATTGTCTGCTGGCGCTGTACACTTTTTCTAAGTGTTGCAATATCTCATGAAGGAAATACTGGACAATCAAATCAATGACTTTCCAGGCTTCAGGATGCCTTTCTACACTATATAAAGGTGGAAATTTACATTGGAAACGTTTGGTTTAGCTGTTATAAAAGTTTGTTTTTTTAGTGCTGTAAATGCATTTTCAGCTCGCACTGTACACATTTGCTATGTGAGGCATTATCTCATAAGGGAAATACTGGACAATCAAATTAATGACTTCCCAGGCTTCAGGATGCCTTTTTACACTCTATAAATGTGGAAATTTACATTGGAAACGTTTGGTTTAGCTGTTAATGAAGTTTCGTTTTTTTAGTGCTGAAAATTCATTGTCTGCTGGCGCTGTACACATTTGCTATGTGAGGCATTATCTCATAAGGGAAATACTGGACAATCAAATTAATGACTGCCCAGGCTTCAGGATGTCTTTTTACACTATATAAAGGTGGAAATTTACATTGGAAACGTTTGGTTTAGCTGTTATAAAAGTTTGGTTTTTTTAGTGCTGAAAATGCATTTTCAGCTCGCGCTGTACACATTTGCTATGAGAGGCATTATCTCATAAGGGAAATATTGGACAATCAAATTAATGGCTGCCCAGGCTTCAGGATGTCTTTTTACTCTATATAAAGTTGGAAATTTACATTGGAAACGTTTAGTTTAGCTGTTAATGAAGTTTCGTTTTTTTAGTGCTGAAAATTCATTGTCTGCTGGCGCTGTACACTTTTTCTAAGTGTTGCAATATCTCATGAAGGAAATACTGGACAATCAAATCAATGACTTTCCAGGCTTCAGGATGCCTTTCTACACTATATAAAGGTGGAAATTTACATTGGAAACGTTTGGTTTAGCTGTTATAAAAGTTTGGTTTTTTAGTGCTGTAAATGCATTTTCAGCTCGCAACTGTACACATTTGCTATGTGAGGCATTATCTCATAAGGGAAATACTGGACAATCAAATTAATGACTTCCCAGGCTTCAGGATGCCTTTTTACACTCTATAAATGTGGAAATTTACATTGGAAACGTTTTGTTTAGCTGTTAATGAAGTTTCGTTTTTTTAGTGCTGAAAATTCATTGTCTGCTGGCGCTGTACACCTTTTCTAAGTGTTGCAATATCTCATGAAGGAAATACTGGACAATCAAATTAATGACTTTCCAGGCTTCAGGATGCCTTTCTACACTATATAAAGGTGGAAATTTACATTGGAAACGTTTGGTTTAGCTGTTATAAAAGTTTGGGTTTTTAGTGCTGTAAATGCATTTTCAGCTCGCGCTGTACACATTTGCTATGAGAGGCATTATCTCATAAGGGAAATATTGGACAATCAAATTAATGACTGCCCAGGCTTCAGGATGTCTTTTTACACTATATAAAGGTGGAAATTTACATTGGAAACGTTTAGTTTAGCTGTTAATGAAGTTTCGTATTTTTAGTGCTGAAAATGCATTGTCTGCTGGCGCTGTACACTTTTTCTAAGTGTTGCAATATCTCATGAAGGAAATACTGGACAATCAAATTAATGACTTTCCAGGCTTCAGGATGCCTTTCTACACTATATAAAGGTGGAAATTTACATTGGAAACGTTTGGTTTAGCTGTTATAAAAGTTTGGTTTTTTAGTGCTGTAAATGCATTTTCAGCTCGCGCTGTACACATTTGCTATGAGAGGCATTATCTCATAAGGGAAATATTGGACAATCAAATTAATGACTGCCCAGGCTTCAAGGATGTCTTTTTACACTATATAAAGGTGGAAATTTACATTGGAAACGTTTGGTTTAGCTGTTATAAAAGTTTGGTTTTTTAGTGCTGTAAATGCATTTTCAGCTCGCGCTGTACACATTTGCTATGAGAGGCATTATCTCATAAGGGAAATATTGGACAATCAAATTAATGGCTGCCCGGGCTTCAGGATGTCTTTTTACACTATATAAAGGTGGAAATTTACATTGGAAACGTTTAGTTTAGCTGTTAATGAAGTTTCGTTTTTTTAGTGCTGAAAATTCATTGTCTGCTGGCGCTGTACACTTTTTCTAAATGTTGCAATATCTCATGAAGGAAATACTGGACAATCAAATTAATGACTTTCCAGGCTTCATGATGCCTTTCTACACTATATAAAGGTGGAAATTTACATTGGAAACGTTTGGTTTAGCTGTTATAAAAGTTTGGTTTTTTAGTGCTGTAAATGCATTTTCAGCTCGCGCTGTACACATTTGCTATGAGAGGCATTATCTCATAAGGGAAATATTGGACAACCAAATTAATGACTGCCCAGGCTTCAGGATGTCTTTTTACACTATATAAAGGTGGAAATTTACATTGGAAACGTTTGGTTTAGGTGTTATAAAAGTTTGTTTTTTTAGTGCTGAAAATGCATTTTCAGCTCGCACTGTACACATTTGCTATGTGAGGCATTATCTCATAAGGGAAATACTGGACAATCAAATTAATTACTTCCCAGGCTTCAGGATGCCTTTTTACACTCTATAAATGTGGAAATTTACATTGGAAACGTTTGGTTTAGCTGTTAATGAAGTTTCGTTTTTTTAGTGCTGAAAATTCATTGTCTGCTGGCGCTGTACACTTTTTCTAAGTTTTGCAATATCTCATGTAGGAAATACTGGACAATCAAATTAATGACTTTCCAGGCTTCAGGATGCCTTTCTACACTATATAAAGGTGGAAATTTACATTGGAAACGTTTGGTTTAGCTGTTATAAAAGTTTGGTTTTTTAGTGCTGTAAATGCATTTTCAGCTCGCGCTGTACACATTTGCTATGAGAGGCATTATCTCATAAGGGAAATATTGGACAATCAAATTAATGACTGCCCAGGCTTCAGGATGCCTTTCTACACTACATAAAGGTGGAAATTTACATTGGAAACGTTTGGTTTAGCTGTTATAAAAGTTTGTTTTTTTAGTGCTGTAAATGCATTTTCAGCTCGCGCTGTACACATTTGCTATGTGAGGCATTATCTCATAAGGGAAATACTGGACAATCAAATTAATGACTGCCCAGGCTTCAGGATGTCTTTTTACACTATATAAAGGTGGAAATTTACATTGGAAACGTTTGGTTTAGCTGTTATAAAAGTTTGTTTTTTTAGTGCTGAAAATGCATTTTCAGCTCGCACTGTACACATTTGCTATGTGAGGCATTATCTCATAAGGGAAATACTGGACAATCAAATTAATGACTTCCCAGGCTTCAGGATGCCTTTTTACACTCTATAAATGTGGAAATTTACATTGGAAACGTTTGGTTTAGCTGTTAATGAAGTTTCGTTTTTTTAGTGCTGAAAATTCATTGTCTGCTGGCGCTGTACACTTTTTCTAAGTGTTGCAATATCTCATGAAGGAAATACTGGACAATCAAATTAATGACTTTCCAGGCTCCAGGATGCCTTTCTACACTATATAAAGGTGGAAATTTACATTGGAAACGTTTGGTTTAGCTGTTATAAAAGTTTGGTTTTTTAGTGCTGTAAATGCATTTTCAGCTCGCGCTGTACACATTTGCTATGAGAGGCATTATCTCATAAGGGAAATATTGGACAATCAAATTAATGACTGCCCAGGCTTCAGGATGTCTTTTTACACTATATAAAGGTGGAAATTTACATTGGAAACGTTTGGTTTAGCTGTTATAAAAGTTTGGTTTTTTAGTGCTGAAAATGCATTTTCAGCTCGCACTGTACACATTTGCTATGTGAGGCATTATCTCATAAGGGAAATATGGACAATCAAATTAATGACTTCCCAGGCTTCAGGATGCATTTTTACACTCTATAAATGTGGAAATTTACATTGGAAACGTTTGGTTTAGCTGTTAATGAAGTTTCGTTTTTTTAGTGCTGAAAATTCATTGTCTGCTGGCGCTGTACACTTTTTCTAAGTTTTGCAATATCTCATGAAGGAAATACTGGACAATCAAATAATGACTTTCCAGGCTTCAGGATGCCTTTCTACACTATATAAAGGTGGAAATTTACATTGGAAACGTTTGGTTTAGCTGTTATAAAAGTTTGGTTTTTTAGTGCTGTAAATGCATTTTCAGCTCGCGCTGTACACATTTGCTATGAGAGGCATTATCTCATAAGGGAAATATTGGACAATCAAATTAATGACTGCGCAGGCTTCAGGATGTCTTTTTACACTATATAAAGGTGGAAATTTACATTGGAAACGTTTAGTTTAGCTGTTAATGAAGTTTCGTTTTTTTTAGTGCTGAAAATTCATTGTCTGCTGGCGCTGTACACTTTTTCTAAGTGTTGCAATATCTCATGAAGGAAATACTGGACAATCAAATTAATGACTTTCCAGGCTTCAGGATGCCTTTCTACACTATATAAAGGTGGAAATTTACATTGGAAACGTTTGGTTTAGCTGTTATAAAAGTTTGGTTTTTTAGTGCTGTAAATGCATTTTCAGCTCGCGCTGTACACATTTGCTATGAGAGGCATTATCTCATAAGGGAAATATTGGACAATCAAATTAATGACTGCCCAGGCTTCAGGATGTTTTTTTACACTATATAAGGGTGGAAATTTACATTGGAAACGTTTAGTTTAGCTGTTAATGAAGTTTCGTTTTTTTAGTGCTGAAAATTCATTGTCTGCTGGCGCTGTACACTTTTTCTAAGTGTTGAAATATCTCATGAAGGAAATACTGGACAATCAAATTAATGACTTTCCAGGCTTCAGGATGCCTTTCTACACTATATAAAGGTGGAAATTTACATTGGAAACGTTTGGTTTAGCTGTTATAAAAGTTTGGTTTTTTAGTGCTGTAAATGCACTTTCAGCTCGCGCTGTACACATTTGCTATGAGAGGCATTATCTCATAAGGGAAATATTGGACAATCAAATTAATGACTGCCCAGGCTTCAGGATGTCTTTTTACACCATATAAGGGTGGAAATTTACATTGGAAACGTTTAGTTTAGCTGTTAATGAAGTTTCGTTTTTTTAGGACAATCAAATTAATGACTGCGCAGGCTTCAGGATGTCTTTCTACACTATATAAAGGTGGAAATTTACATTGGAAACGTTTAGTTTAGCTGTTAATGAAGTTTCGTTTTTTTAGTGCTGAAAATTCATTGTCTGCTGGCGCTGTACACTTTTTCTAAGTGTTGCAATATCTCATGAAGGAAATACTGGACAATCAAATTAATGACTTTCCAGGCTTCAGGATGCCTTTCTACACTATATAAAGGTGGAAATTTACATTGGAAACGTTTGGTTTAGCTGTTATAAAAGTTTGGTTTTTTAGTGCTGTAAATGCATTTTCAGCTCGCGCTGTACACATTTGCTATGAGAGGCATTATCTCATAAGGGAAATATTGGACAATCAAATTAATGACTGCGCAGGCTTCAGGATGTCTTTTTACACTATATAAAGGTGGAAATTTACATTGGAAACGTTTAGTTTAGCTGTTAATGAAGTTTCGTTTTTTTTAGTGCTGAAAATTCATTGTCTGCTGGCGCTGTACACTTTTTCTAAGTGTTGCAATATCTCATGAAGGAAATACTGGACAATCAAATTAATGACTTTCCAGGCTTCAGGATGCCTTTCTACACTATATAAAGGTGGAAATTTACATTGGAAACGTTTGGTTTAGCTGTTATAAAAGTTTGGTTTTTTATTGCTGTAAATGCATTTTCAGCTCGCGCTGTACACATTTGCTATGAGAGGCATTATCTCATAAGGGAAATATTGGACAATCAAATTAATGACTGCCCAGGCTTCAGGATGTCTTTTTACACTATATAAGGGTGGAAATTTACATTGGAAAGGTTTAGTTTAGCTGTTAATGAAGTTTCGTTTTTTTAGTGCTGAAAATTCATTGTCTGCTCGCACTGTCCACATTTGCTATGTGAGGCATTATCTCATAAGGGAAATACTGGACAATCAAATTAATGACTGCCCAGGCTTCAGGATGTCTTTTTACACTATATAAAGGTGGAAATGTACATTGGAAACGTTTGGTTTAGCTGTTATAAAAGTTTGGTTTTTTAGTGCTGAAAATGCATTTTCAGCTCGCACTGTACACATTTGCTATGTGAGGCATTATCTCATAAGGGAAATACTGGACAATCAAATTAATGACTTCCCAGGCTCCAGGAT
Organism: Idiotropiscis lumnitzeri; assembly: GCF_059441095.1. Classification (NCBI taxonomy): domain Eukaryota; kingdom Metazoa; phylum Chordata; class Actinopteri; order Syngnathiformes; family Syngnathidae; genus Idiotropiscis; species Idiotropiscis lumnitzeri. The sequence continues at coordinate 1,323,140 of NW_028283586.1, read as the reverse complement.
GCCTTTTTACACTCTATAAATGTGGAAATTTACATTGGAAACGTTTGGTTTAGCTGTTAATGAAGTTTCGTTTTTTTAGTGCTGAAAATTCATTGTCTGCTGGCGCTGTACACTTTTTCTAAGTGTTGCAATATCTCATGAAGGAAATACTGGACAATCAAATTAATGACTTTCCAGGCTTCAGGATGCCTTTCTACACTATATAAAGGTGGAAATTTACATTGGAAACGTTTGGTTTAGCTGTTATAAAAGTTTGGTTTTTTAGTGCTGTAAATGCATTTTCAGCTCGCGCTGTACACATTTGCTATGAGAGGCATTATCTCATAAGGGAAATATTGGACAATCAAATTAATGACTGCCCAGGCTTCAGGATGTGTTTTTACACTATATAAAGGTGGAAATATACATTGGAAACGTTTAGTTTAGCTGTTAATGAAGTTTCGTTTTTTTAGTGCTGAAAATTCATTGTCTGCTGGCGCTGAACACTTTTTCTAAGTGTTGCAATATCTCATGAAGGAAATACTGGACAATCAAATTAATGACTTTCCAGGCTTCAGGATGCCTTTCTACACTATATAAAGGTGGAAATTTACATTGGAAACGTTTGGTTTAGCTGTTATAAAAGTTTGGTTTTTTAGTGCTGTAAATGCATTTTCAGCTCGCGCTGTACACATTTGCTATGAGAGGCATTATCTCATAAGGGAAATATTGGACAATCAAATTAATGACTGCGCAGGCTTCAGGATGTCTTTTTACACTATATAAAGGTGGAAATTTACATTGGAAACGTTTAGTTTAGCTGTTAATGAAGTTTCGTTTTTTTTAGTGCTGAAAATTCATTGTCTGCTGGCGCTGTACACTTTTTCTAAGTGTTGCAATATCTCATGAAGGAAATACTGGACAATCAAATTAATGACTTTCCAGGCTTCAGGATGCCTTTCTACACTATATAAAGGTGGAAATTTACATTGGAAACGTTTGGTTTAGCTGTTATAAAAGTTTGGTTTTTTATTGCTGTAAATGCATTTTCAGCTCGCGCTGTACACATTTGCTATGAGAGGCATTATCTCATAAGGGAAATATTGGACAATCAAATTAATGACTGCCCAGGCTTCAGGATGTCTTTTTACACTATATAAGGGTGGAAATTTACATTGGAAAGGTTTAGTTTAGCTGTTAATGAAGTTTCGTTTTTTTAGTGCTGAAAATTCATTGTCTGCTCGCACTGTCCACATTTGCTATGTGAGGCATTATCTCATAAGGGAAATACTGGACAATCAAATTAATGACTGCCCAGGCTTCAGGATGTCTTTTTACACTATATAAAGGTGGAAATGTACATTGGAAACGTTTGGTTTAGCTGTTATAAAAGTTTGGTTTTTTAGTGCTGAAAATGCATTTTCAGCTCGCACTGTACACATTTGCTATGTGAGGCATTATCTCATAAGGGAAATACTGGACAATCAAATTAATGACTTCCCAGGCTCCAGGATGCCTTTTTACACTCTATAAATGTGGAAATTTACATTGGAAACGTTTGGTTTAGCTGTTAATGAAGTTTCGTTTTTTTAGTGCTGAAAATTCATTGTCTGCTGGCGCTGTACACTTTTTCTAAGTGTTGCAATATCTCATGAAGGAAATACTGGACAATCAAATTAATGACTTTCCAGGCTTCAGGATGCCTTTCTACACTATATAAAGGTGGAAATTTACATTGGAAACGTTTGGTTTAGCTGTTATAAAAGTTTGGTTTTTTAGTGCTGTAAATGCATTTTCAGCTCGCGCTGTACACATTTGCTATGAGAGGCATTATCTCATAAGGGAAATATTGGACAATCAAATTAATGACTGCCCAGGCTTCAGGATGTGTTTTTACACTATATAAAGGTGGAAATATACATTGGAAACGTTTAGTTTAGCTGTTAATGAAGTTTCGTTTTTTTAGTGCTGAAAATTCATTGTCTGCTGGCGCTGAACACTTTTTCTAAGTGTTGCAATATCTCATGAAGGAAATACTGGACAATCAAATTAATGACTTTCCAGGCTTCAGTATGCCTTTCTACACTATATAAAGGTGGAAATTTACATTGGAAACGTTTGGTTTAGCTGTTATAAAAGTTTGGTTTTTTAGTGCTGTAAATGCATTTTCAGCTCGCGCTGTACACATTTGCTATGAGAGGCATTATCTCATAAGGGAAATATTGGACAATCAAATTAATGACTGCCCAGGCTTCAGGATGTCTTTTTACACTATATAAAGGTGGAAATTTACATTGGAAACGTTTGGTTTAGCTGTTATAAAAGTTTGGTTTTTTAGTGCTGTAAATGCATTTTCAGCTCGCGCTGTACACATTTGCTATGTGAGGCATTATCTCATAAGGGAAATACTGGACAATCAAATTAATGACTGCCCAGGCTTCAGGATGTCTTTTTACACTATATAAAGGTGGAAATTTACTTTGGAAACGTTTGGTTTAGCTGTTATAAAAGTTTGGTTTTTTAGTGCTGAAAATGCATTTTCAGCTCGCACTGTACACATTTGCTATGTGAGGCATTATCTCATAAGGGAAATACTGGACAATCAAATTAATGACTTCCCAGGCTTCAGGATGCCTTTTTACACTCTATAAATGTGGAAATTTACATTGGAAACGTTTGGTTTAGCTGTTAATGAAGTTTCGTTTTTTTAGTGCTGAAAATTCATTGTCTGCTGGCGCTGTACACTTTTTCTAAGTGTTGCAATATCTCATGAAGGAAATACTGGACAATCAAATTAATGACTTTCCAGGCTTCAGGATGCCTTTCTACACTATATAAAGGTGGAAATTTACATTGGAAACGTTTGGTTTAGCTGTTATAAAAGTTTGGTTTTTTAGAACTGTAAATGCATTTTCAGCTCGCACTGTACACATTTGCTATGTGAGGCATTATCTCATAAGGGAAATACTGGACAATAAAATTAATGACTTCCCAGGCTTCAGGATGCCTTTTTACACTCTATAAATGTGGAATTTTACATTGGAAACGTTTGGTTTAGCTGTTAATGAAGTTTCGTTTTTTTAGTGCTGAAAATTCATTGTCTGCTGGCGCTGTACACTTTTTCTAAGTGTTGCAATATCTCATGAAGGAAATACTGGACAATCAAATTAATGACTTTCCAGGCTTCAGGATGCCTTTCTACACTATATAAAGGTGGAAATTTACATTGGAAACGTTTGGTTTAGCTGTTATAAAAGTTTGTTTTTTTAGTGCTGTAAATGCATTTTCAGCTCGCGCTGTACACATTTGCTATGAGAGGCATTATCTCATAAGGGAAATATTGGACAATCAAATTAATGACTGCGCAGGCTTCAGGATGTATTTTTACACTATATAAAGGTGGAAATTTACATTGGAAACGTTTAGTTTAGCTGTTAATGAAGTTTCGTTTTTTTTAGTGCTGAAAATTCATTGTCTGCTGGCGCTGTACACTTTTTCTAAGTGTTGCAATATCTCATGAAGGAAATACTGGACAATCAAATTAATGACTTTCCAGGCTTCAGGATGCCTTTCTACACTATATAAAGGTGGAAATTTACATTGGAAACGTTTGGTTTAGCTGTTATAAAAGTTTGGTTTTTTATTGCTGTAAATGCATTTTCAGCTCGCGCTGTACACATTTGCTATGAGATGCATTATCTCATAAGGGAAATATTGGACAATCAAATTAATGACTGCCCAGGCTTCAGGATGTCTTTTTACACTATATAAAGGTGGAAATTTACATTGGAAACGTTTGGTTTAGCTGTTATAAAAGTTTGGTTTTTTTAGTGCTGAAAATGCATTTTCAGCTCGCACTGTCCACATTTGCTATGTGAGGCATTATCTCAAAAGGGAAATACTGGACAATCAAATTAATGACTGCCCAGGCTTCAGGATGTCTTTTTACACTATATAAAGGTGGAAATGTACATTGGAAACGTTTGGTTTAGCTGTTATAAAAGTTTGTTTTTTTAGTGCTGAAAATGCATTTTCAGCTCGCACTGTACACATTTGCTATGTGAGGCATTATCTCATAAGGGAAATACTGGACAATCAAATTAATGACTTCCCAGGCTTCAGGATGCCTTTTAACACTCTATAAATGTGGAAATTTACATTGGAAACGTTTGGTTTAGCTGTTAATGAAGTTTCGTTTTTTTAGTGCTGAAAATTCATTGTCTGCTGGCGCTGTACACTTTTTCTAAGTGTTGCAATATCTCATGAAGGAAATACTGGACAATCAAATTAATGACTTTCCAGGCTTCAGGATGCCTTTCTACACTATATAAAGGTGGAAATTTACATTGGAAACGTTTGGTTTAGCTGTTATAAAAGTTTGGTTTTTTAGAACTGTAAATGCATTTTCAGCTCGCACTGTACACATTTGCTATGTGAGGCATTATCTCATAAGGGAAATATTGGACAATCAAATTAATGACTTCCCAGGCTTCAGGATGCCTTTTTACACTCTATAAATGTGGAAATTTACATTGGAAACGTTTGGTTTAGCTGTTAATGAAGTTTCGTTTTTTTAGTGCTGAAAATTCATTGTCTGCTGGCGCTGTACACTTTTTCTAAGTGTTGCAATATCTCATGAAGGAAATACTGGACAATCAAATTAATGACTTTCCAGGCTTCAGGATGCCTTTCTACACTATATAAAGGTGGAAATTTACATTGGAAACGTTTGGTTTAGCTGTTATAAAAGTTTGGTTTTTTAGTGCTGTAAATGCATTTTCAGCTCGCGCTGTACACATTTGCTATGAGAGGCATTATCTCATAAGGGAAATATTGGACAATCAAATTAATGACTGCCCAGGCTTCAGGATGTCTTTTTACACTATATAAGGGTGGAAATTTACATTGGAAACGTTTAGTTTAGCTGTTAATGAAGTTTCGTTTTTTTAGTGCTGAAAATTCATTGTCTGCTGGCGCTGTACACTTTTTCTAAGTGTTGCAATATCTCATGAAGGAAATACTGGACAATCAAATTAATGACTTTCCAGGCTTCAGGATGCCTTTCTACACTATATAAAGGTGGAAATGTACATTGGAAACGTTTGGTTTAGCTGTTATAAAAGTTTGGTTTTTTAGTGCTGTAAATGCATTTTCAGCTCGCGCTGTACACATTTGCTATGAGAGGCATTATCTCAAAAGGGAAATATTGGACAATCAAATTAATGACTGCCCAGGCTTCAGGATGCCTTTTTACACTCTATAAATGTGGAAATTTACATTGGAAACGTTTGGTTTAGCTGTTAATGAAGTTTCGTTTTTTTAGTGCTGAAAATTCATTGTCTGCTGGCGCTGTACACTTTTTCTAAGTGTTGCAATATCTCATGAAGGAAATACTGGACAATCAAATTAATGACTTTCCAGGCTTCAGGATGCCTTTCTACACTATATAAAGGTGGAAATGTACATTGGAAACGTTTGGTTTAGCTGTTATAAAAGTTTGGTTTTTTAGTGCTGTAAATGCATTTTCAGCTCGCGCTGTACACATTTGCTATGAGAGGCATTATCTCATAAGGGAAATATTGGACAATCAAATTAATGACTGCCCAGGCTTCAGGATGTCTTTTTACACTATATAAAGGTGGAAATTTACATTGGAAACGTTTGGTTTAGCTGTTATAAAAGTTTGGTTTTTTAGTGCTGTAAATGCATTTTCAGCTCGCGCTGTACACATTTGCTATGAGAGGCATTATCTCATAAGGGAAATATTGGACAATCAAATTAATGGCTGCCCAGGCTTCAGGATGTCTTTTTACTCTATATAAAGTTGGAAATTTACATTGGAAACGTTTAGTTTAGCTGTTAATGAAGTTTCGTTTTTTTAGTGCTGAAAATTCATTGTCTGCTGGCGCTGTACACTTTTTCTAAGTGTTGCAATATCTCATGAAGGAAATACTGGACAATCAAATCAATGACTTTCCAGGCTTCAGGATGCCTTTCTACACTATATAAAGGTGGAAATTTACATTGGAAACGTTTGGTTTAGCTGTTATAAAAGTTTGTTTTTTTAGTGCTGTAAATGCATTTTCAGCTCGCACTGTACACATTTGCTATGTGAGGCATTATCTCATAAGGGAAATACTGGACAATCAAATTAATGACTTCCCAGGCTTCAGGATGCCTTTTTACACTCTATAAATGTGGAAATTTACATTGGAAACGTTTGGTTTAGCTGTTAATGAAGTTTCGTTTTTTTAGTGCTGAAAATTCATTGTCTGCTGGCGCTGTACACATTTGCTATGTGAGGCATTATCTCATAAGGGAAATACTGGACAATCAAATTAATGACTGCCCAGGCTTCAGGATGTCTTTTTACACTATATAAAGGTGGAAATTTACATTGGAAACGTTTGGTTTAGCTGTTATAAAAGTTTGGTTTTTTTAGTGCTGAAAATGCATTTTCAGCTCGCGCTGTACACATTTGCTATGAGAGGCATTATCTCATAAGGGAAATATTGGACAATCAAATTAATGGCTGCCCAGGCTTCAGGATGTCTTTTTACTCTATATAAAGTTGGAAATTTACATTGGAAACGTTTAGTTTAGCTGTTAATGAAGTTTCGTTTTTTTAGTGCTGAAAATTCATTGTCTGCTGGCGCTGTACACTTTTTCTAAGTGTTGCAATATCTCATGAAGGAAATACTGGACAATCAAATCAATGACTTTCCAGGCTTCAGGATGCCTTTCTACACTATATAAAGGTGGAAATTTACATTGGAAACGTTTGGTTTAGCTGTTATAAAAGTTTGGTTTTTTAGTGCTGTAAATGCATTTTCAGCTCGCACTGTACACATTTGCTATGTGAGGCATTATCTCATAAGGGAAATACTGGACAATCAAATTAATGACTTCCCAGGCTTCAGGATGCCTTTTTACACTCTATAAATGTGGAAATTTACATTGGAAACGTTTTGTTTAGCTGTTAATGAAGTTTCGTTTTTTTAGTGCTGAAAATTCATTGTCTGCTGGCGCTGTACACCTTTTCTAAGTGTTGCAATATCTCATGAAGGAAATACTGGACAATCAAATTAATGACTTTCCAGGCTTCAGGATGCCTTTCTACACTATATAAAGGTGGAAATTTACATTGGAAACGTTTGGTTTAGCTGTTATAAAAGTTTGGGTTTTTAGTGCTGTAAATGCATTTTCAGCTCGCGCTGTACACATTTGCTATGAGAGGCATTATCTCATAAGGGAAATATTGGACAATCAAATTAATGACTGCCCAGGCTTCAGGATGTCTTTTTACACTATATAAAGGTGGAAATTTACATTGGAAACGTTTAGTTTAGCTGTTAATGAAGTTTCGTATTTTTAGTGCTGAAAATGCATTGTCTGCTGGCGCTGTACACTTTTTCTAAGTGTTGCAATATCTCATGAAGGAAATACTGGACAATCAAATTAATGACTTTCCAGGCTTCAGGATGCCTTTCTACACTATATAAAGGTGGAAATTTACATTGGAAACGTTTGGTTTAGCTGTTATAAAAGTTTGGTTTTTTAGTGCTGTAAATGCATTTTCAGCTCGCGCTGTACACATTTGCTATGAGAGGCATTATCTCATAAGGGAAATATTGGACAATCAAATTAATGACTGCCCAGGCTTCAAGGATGTCTTTTTACACTATATAAAGGTGGAAATTTACATTGGAAACGTTTGGTTTAGCTGTTATAAAAGTTTGGTTTTTTAGTGCTGTAAATGCATTTTCAGCTCGCGCTGTACACATTTGCTATGAGAGGCATTATCTCATAAGGGAAATATTGGACAATCAAATTAATGGCTGCCCGGGCTTCAGGATGTCTTTTTACACTATATAAAGGTGGAAATTTACATTGGAAACGTTTAGTTTAGCTGTTAATGAAGTTTCGTTTTTTTAGTGCTGAAAATTCATTGTCTGCTGGCGCTGTACACTTTTTCTAAATGTTGCAATATCTCATGAAGGAAATACTGGACAATCAAATTAATGACTTTCCAGGCTTCATGATGCCTTTCTACACTATATAAAGGTGGAAATTTACATTGGAAACGTTTGGTTTAGCTGTTATAAAAGTTTGGTTTTTTAGTGCTGTAAATGCATTTTCAGCTCGCGCTGTACACATTTGCTATGAGAGGCATTATCTCATAAGGGAAATATTGGACAACCAAATTAATGACTGCCCAGGCTTCAGGATGTCTTTTTACACTATATAAAGGTGGAAATTTACATTGGAAACGTTTGGTTTAGGTGTTATAAAAGTTTGTTTTTTTAGTGCTGAAAATGCATTTTCAGCTCGCACTGTACACATTTGCTATGTGAGGCATTATCTCATAAGGGAAATACTGGACAATCAAATTAATGACTTCCCAGGCTTCAGGATGCCTTTTTACACTCTATAAATGTGGAAATTTACATTGGAAACGTTTGGTTTAGCTGTTAATGAAGTTTCGTTTTTTTAGTGCTGAAAATTCATTGTCTGCTGGCGCTGTACACTTTTTCTAAGTGTTGCAATATCTCATGAAGGAAATACTGGACAATCAAATTAATGACTTTCCAGGCTCCAGGATGCCTTTCTACACTATATAAAGGTGGAAATTTACATTGGAAACGTTTGGTTTAGCTGTTATAAAAGTTTGGTTTTTTAGTGCTGTAAATGCATTTTCAGCTCGCGCTGTACACATTTGCTATGAGAGGCATTATCTCATAAGGGAAATATTGGACAATCAAATTAATGACTGCCCAGGCTTCAGGATGTCTTTTTACACTATATAAAGGTGGAAATTTACATTGGAAACGTTTGGTTTAGCTGTTATAAAAGTTTGGTTTTTTAGTGCTGAAAATGCATTTTCAGCTCGCACTGTACACATTTGCTATGTGAGGCATTATCTCATAAGGGAAATATGGACAATCAAATTAATGACTTCCCAGGCTTCAGGATGCATTTTTACACTCTATAAATGTGGAAATTTACATTGGAAACGTTTGGTTTAGCTGTTAATGAAGTTTCGTTTTTTTAGTGCTGAAAATTCATTGTCTGCTGGCGCTGTACACTTTTTCTAAGTTTTGCAATATCTCATGAAGGAAATACTGGACAATCAAATAATGACTTTCCAGGCTTCAGGATGCCTTTCTACACTATATAAAGGTGGAAATTTACATTGGAAACGTTTGGTTTAGCTGTTATAAAAGTTTGGTTTTTTAGTGCTGTAAATGCATTTTCAGCTCGCGCTGTACACATTTGCTATGAGAGGCATTATCTCATAAGGGAAATATTGGACAATCAAATTAATGACTGCGCAGGCTTCAGGATGTCTTTTTACACTATATAAAGGTGGAAATTTACATTGGAAACGTTTAGTTTAGCTGTTAATGAAGTTTCGTTTTTTTTAGTGCTGAAAATTCATTGTCTGCTGGCGCTGTACACTTTTTCTAAGTGTTGCAATATCTCATGAAGGAAATACTGGACAATCAAATTAATGACTTTCCAGGCTTCAGGATGCCTTTCTACACTATATAAAGGTGGAAATTTACATTGGAAACGTTTGGTTTAGCTGTTATAAAAGTTTGGTTTTTTAGTGCTGTAAATGCATTTTCAGCTCGCGCTGTACACATTTGCTATGAGAGGCATTATCTCATAAGGGAAATATTGGACAATCAAATTAATGACTGCCCAGGCTTCAGGATGTTTTTTTACACTATATAAGGGTGGAAATTTACATTGGAAACGTTTAGTTTAGCTGTTAATGAAGTTTCGTTTTTTTAGTGCTGAAAATTCATTGTCTGCTGGCGCTGTACACTTTTTCTAAGTGTTGAAATATCTCATGAAGGAAATACTGGACAATCAAATTAATGACTTTCCAGGCTTCAGGATGCCTTTCTACACTATATAAAGGTGGAAATTTACATTGGAAACGTTTGGTTTAGCTGTTATAAAAGTTTGGTTTTTTAGTGCTGTAAATGCACTTTCAGCTCGCGCTGTACACATTTGCTATGAGAGGCATTATCTCATAAGGGAAATATTGGACAATCAAATTAATGACTGCCCAGGCTTCAGGATGTCTTTTTACACCATATAAGGGTGGAAATTTACATTGGAAACGTTTAGTTTAGCTGTTAATGAAGTTTCGTTTTTTTAGGACAATCAAATTAATGACTGCGCAGGCTTCAGGATGTCTTTCTACACTATATAAAGGTGGAAATTTACATTGGAAACGTTTAGTTTAGCTGTTAATGAAGTTTCGTTTTTTTAGTGCTGAAAATTCATTGTCTGCTGGCGCTGTACACTTTTTCTAAGTGTTGCAATATCTCATGAAGGAAATACTGGACAATCAAATTAATGACTTTCCAGGCTTCAGGATGCCTTTCTACACTATATAAAGGTGGAAATTTACATTGGAAACGTTTGGTTTAGCTGTTATAAAAGTTTGGTTTTTTAGTGCTGTAAATGCATTTTCAGCTCGCGCTGTACACATTTGCTATGAGAGGCATTATCTCATAAGGGAAATATTGGACAATCAAATTAATGACTGCGCAGGCTTCAGGATGTCTTTTTACACTATATAAAGGTGGAAATTTACATTGGAAACGTTTAGTTTAGCTGTTAATGAAGTTTCGTTTTTTTTAGTGCTGAAAATTCATTGTCTGCTGGCGCTGTACACTTTTTCTAAGTGTTGCAATATCTCATGAAGGAAATACTGGACAATCAAATTAATGACTTTCCAGGCTTCAGGATGCCTTTCTACACTATATAAAGGTGGAAATTTACATTGGAAACGTTTGGTTTAGCTGTTATAAAAGTTTGGTTTTTTATTGCTGTAAATGCATTTTCAGCTCGCGCTGTACACATTTGCTATGAGAGGCATTATCTCATAAGGGAAATATTGGACAATCAAATTAATGACTGCCCAGGCTTCAGGATGTCTTTTTACACTATATAAGGGTGGAAATTTACATTGGAAAGGTTTAGTTTAGCTGTTAATGAAGTTTCGTTTTTTTAGTGCTGAAAATTCATTGTCTGCTCGCACTGTCCACATTTGCTATGTGAGGCATTATCTCATAAGGGAAATACTGGACAATCAAATTAATGACTGCCCAGGCTTCAGGATGTCTTTTTACACTATATAAAGGTGGAAATGTACATTGGAAACGTTTGGTTTAGCTGTTATAAAAGTTTGGTTTTTTAGTGCTGAAAATGCATTTTCAGCTCGCACTGTACACATTTGCTATGTGAGGCATTATCTCATAAGGGAAATACTGGACAATCAAATTAATGACTTCCCAGGCTCCAGGATGCCTTTTTACACTCTATAAATGTGGAAATTTACATTGGAAACGTTTGGTTTAGCTGTTAATGAAGTTTCGTTTTTTTAGTGCTGAAAATTCATTGTCTGCTGGCGCTGTACACTTTTTCTAAGTGTTGCAATATCTCATGAAGGAAATACTGGACAATCAAATTAATGACTTTCCAGGCTTCAGGATGCCTTTCTACACTATATAAAGGTGGAAATTTACATTGGAAACGTTTGGTTTAGCTGTTATAAAAGTTTGGTTTTTTAGTGCTGTAAATGCATTTTCAGCTCGCGCTGTACACATTTGCTATGAGAGGCATTATCTCATAAGGGAAATATTGGACAATCAAATTAATGACTGCCCAGGCTTCAGGATGTGTTTTTACACTATATAAAGGTGGAAATATACATTGGAAACGTTTAGTTTAGCTGTTAATGAAGTTTCGTTTTTTTAGTGCTGAAAATTCATTGTCTGCTGGCGCTGAACACTTTTTCTAAGTGTTGCAATATCTCATGAAGGAAATACTGGACAATCAAATTAATGACTTTCCAGGCTTCAGGATGCCTTTCTACACTATATAAAGGTGGAAATTTACATTGGAAACGTTTGGTTTAGCTGTTATAAAAGTTTGGTTTTTTAGTGCTGTAAATGCATTTTCAGCTCGCGCTGTACACATTTGCTATGAGAGGCATTATCTCATAAGGGAAATATTGGACAATCAAATTAATGACTGCGCAGGCTTCAGGATGTCTTTTTACACTATATAAAGGTGGAAATTTACATTGGAAACGTTTAGTTTAGCTGTTAATGAAGTTTCGTTTTTTTTAGTGCTGAAAATTCATTGTCTGCTGGCGCTGTACACTTTTTCTAAGTGTTGCAATATCTCATGAAGGAAATACTGGACAATCAAATTAATGACTTTCCAGGCTTCAGGATGCCTTTCTACACTATATAAAGGTGGAAATTTACATTGGAAACGTTTGGTTTAGCTGTTATAAAAGTTTGGTTTTTTATTGCTGTAAATGCATTTTCAGCTCGCGCTGTACACATTTGCTATGAGAGGCATTATCTCATAAGGGAAATATTGGACAATCAAATTAATGACTGCCCAGGCTTCAGGATGTCTTTTTACACTATATAAGGGTGGAAATTTACATTGGAAAGGTTTAGTTTAGCTGTTAATGAAGTTTCGTTTTTTTAGTGCTGAAAATTCATTGTCTGCTCGCACTGTCCACATTTGCTATGTGAGGCATTATCTCATAAGGGAAATACTGGACAATCAAATTAATGACTGCCCAGGCTTCAGGATGTCTTTTTACACTATATAAAGGTGGAAATGTACATTGGAAACGTTTGGTTTAGCTGTTATAAAAGTTTGGTTTTTTAGTGCTGAAAATGCATTTTCAGCTCGCACTGTACACATTTGCTATGTGAGGCATTATCTCATAAGGGAAATACTGGACAATCAAATTAATGACTTCCCAGGCTCCAGGATGCCTTTTTACACTCTATAAATGTGGAAATTTACATTGGAAACGTTTGGTTTAGCTGTTAATGAAGTTTCGTTTTTTTAGTGCTGAAAATTCATTGTCTGCTGGCGCTGTACACTTTTTCTAAGTGTTGCAATATCTCATGAAGGAAATACTGGACAATCAAATTAATGACTTTCCAGGCTTCAGGATGCCTTTCTACACTATATAAAGGTGGAAATTTACATTGGAAACGTTTGGTTTAGCTGTTATAAAAGTTTGGTTTTTTAGTGCTGTAAATGCATTTTCAGCTCGCGCTGTACACATTTGCTATGAGAGGCATTATCTCATAAGGGAAATATTGGACAATCAAATTAATGACTGCCCAGGCTTCAGGATGTGTTTTTACACTATATAAAGGTGGAAATATACATTGGAAACGTTTAGTTTAGCTGTTAATGAAGTTTCGTTTTTTTAGTGCTGAAAATTCATTGTCTGCTGGCGCTGAACACTTTTTCTAAGTGTTGCAATATCTCATGAAGGAAATACTGGACAATCAAATTAATGACTTTCCAGGCTTCAGTATGCCTTTCTACACTATATAAAGGTGGAAATTTACATTGGAAACGTTTGGTTTAGCTGTTATAAAAGTTTGGTTTTTTAGTGCTGTAAATGCATTTTCAGCTCGCGCTGTACACATTTGCTATGAGAGGCATTATCTCATAAGGGAAATATTGGACAATCAAATTAATGACTGCCCAGGCTTCAGGATGTCTTTTTACACTATATAAAGGTGGAAATTTACATTGGAAACGTTTGGTTTAGCTGTTATAAAAGTTTGGTTTTTTAGTGCTGTAAATGCATTTTCAGCTCGCGCTGTACACATTTGCTATGTGAGGCATTATCTCATAAGGGAAATACTGGACAATCAAATTAATGACTGCCCAGGCTTCAGGATGTCTTTTTACACTATATAAAGGTGGAAATTTACTTTGGAAACGTTTGGTTTAGCTGTTATAAAAGTTTGGTTTTTTAGTGCTGAAAATGCATTTTCAGCTCGCACTGTACACATTTGCTATGTGAGGCATTATCTCATAAGGGAAATACTGGACAATCAAATTAATGACTTCCCAGGCTTCAGGATGCCTTTTTACACTCTATAAATGTGGAAATTTACATTGGAAACGTTTGGTTTAGCTGTTAATGAAGTTTCGTTTTTTTAGTGCTGAAAATTCATTGTCTGCTGGCGCTGTACACTTTTTCTAAGTGTTGCAATATCTCATGAAGGAAATACTGGACAATCAAATTAATGACTTTCCAGGCTTCAGGATGCCTTTCTACACTATATAAAGGTGGAAATTTACATTGGAAACGTTTGGTTTAGCTGTTATAAAAGTTTGGTTTTTTAGAACTGTAAATGCATTTTCAGCTCGCACTGTACACATTTGCTATGTGAGGCATTATCTCATAAGGGAAATACTGGACAATAAAATTAATGACTTCCCAGGCTTCAGGATGCCTTTTTACACTCTATAAATGTGGAATTTTACATTGGAAACGTTTGGTTTAGCTGTTAATGAAGTTTCGTTTTTTTAGTGCTGAAAATTCATTGTCTGCTGGCGCTGTACACTTTTTCTAAGTGTTGCAATATCTCATGAAGGAAATACTGGACAATCAAATTAATGACTTTCCAGGCTTCAGGATGCCTTTCTACACTATATAAAGGTGGAAATTTACATTGGAAACGTTTGGTTTAGCTGTTATAAAAGTTTGTTTTTTTAGTGCTGTAAATGCATTTTCAGCTCGCGCTGTACACATTTGCTATGAGAGGCATTATCTCATAAGGGAAATATTGGACAATCAAATTAATGACTGCGCAGGCTTCAGGATGTATTTTTACACTATATAAAGGTGGAAATTTACATTGGAAACGTTTAGTTTAGCTGTTAATGAAGTTTCGTTTTTTTTAGTGCTGAAAATTCATTGTCTGCTGGCGCTGTACACTTTTTCTAAGTGTTGCAATATCTCATGAAGGAAATACTGGACAATCAAATTAATGACTTTCCAGGCTTCAGGATGCCTTTCTACACTATATAAAGGTGGAAATTTACATTGGAAACGTTTGGTTTAGCTGTTATAAAAGTTTGGTTTTTTATTGCTGTAAATGCATTTTCAGCTCGCGCTGTACACATTTGCTATGAGATGCATTATCTCATAAGGGAAATATTGGACAATCAAATTAATGACTGCCCAGGCTTCAGGATGTCTTTTTACACTATATAAAGGTGGAAATTTACATTGGAAACGTTTGGTTTAGCTGTTATAAAAGTTTGGTTTTTTTAGTGCTGAAAATGCATTTTCAGCTCGCACTGTCCACATTTGCTATGTGAGGCATTATCTCAAAAGGGAAATACTGGACAATCAAATTAATGACTGCCCAGGCTTCAGGATGTCTTTTTACACTATATAAAGGTGGAAATGTACATTGGAAACGTTTGGTTTAGCTGTTATAAAAGTTTGTTTTTTTAGTGCTGAAAATGCATTTTCAGCTCGCACTGTACACATTTGCTATGTGAGGCATTATCTCATAAGGGAAATACTGGACAATCAAATTAATGACTTCCCAGGCTTCAGGATGCCTTTTAACACTCTATAAATGTGGAAATTTACATTGGAAACGTTTGGTTTAGCTGTTAATGAAGTTTCGTTTTTTTAGTGCTGAAAATTCATTGTCTGCTGGCGCTGTACACTTTTTCTAAGTGTTGCAATATCTCATGAAGGAAATACTGGACAATCAAATTAATGACTTTCCAGGCTTCAGGATGCCTTTCTACACTATATAAAGGTGGAAATTTACATTGGAAACGTTTGGTTTAGCTGTTATAAAAGTTTGGTTTTTTAGAACTGTAAATGCATTTTCAGCTCGCACTGTACACATTTGCTATGTGAGGCATTATCTCATAAGGGAAATATTGGACAATCAAATTAATGACTTCCCAGGCTTCAGGATGCCTTTTTACACTCTATAAATGTGGAAATTTACATTGGAAACGTTTGGTTTAGCTGTTAATGAAGTTTCGTTTTTTTAGTGCTGAAAATTCATTGTCTGCTGGCGCTGTACACTTTTTCTAAGTGTTGCAATATCTCATGAAGGAAATACTGGACAATCAAATTAATGACTTTCCAGGCTTCAGGATGCCTTTCTACACTATATAAAGGTGGAAATTTACATTGGAAACGTTTGGTTTAGCTGTTATAAAAGTTTGGTTTTTTAGTGCTGTAAATGCATTTTCAGCTCGCGCTGTACACATTTGCTATGAGAGGCATTATCTCATAAGGGAAATATTGGACAATCAAATTAATGACTGCCCAGGCTTCAGGATGTCTTTTTACACTATATAAGGGTGGAAATTTACATTGGAAACGTTTAGTTTAGCTGTTAATGAAGTTTCGTTTTTTTAGTGCTGAAAATTCATTGTCTGCTGGCGCTGTACACTTTTTCTAAGTGTTGCAATATCTCATGAAGGAAATACTGGACAATCAAATTAATGACTTTCCAGGCTTCAGGATGCCTTTCTACACTATATAAAGGTGGAAATGTACATTGGAAACGTTTGGTTTAGCTGTTATAAAAGTTTGGTTTTTTAGTGCTGTAAATGCATTTTCAGCTCGCGCTGTACACATTTGCTATGAGAGGCATTATCTCAAAAGGGAAATATTGGACAATCAAATTAATGACTGCCCAGGCTTCAGGATGCCTTTTTACACTCTATAAATGTGGAAATTTACATTGGAAACGTTTGGTTTAGCTGTTAATGAAGTTTCGTTTTTTTAGTGCTGAAAATTCATTGTCTGCTGGCGCTGTACACTTTTTCTAAGTGTTGCAATATCTCATGAAGGAAATACTGGACAATCAAATTAATGACTTTCCAGGCTTCAGGATGCCTTTCTACACTATATAAAGGTGGAAATGTACATTGGAAACGTTTGGTTTAGCTGTTATAAAAGTTTGGTTTTTTAGTGCTGTAAATGCATTTTCAGCTCGCGCTGTACACATTTGCTATGAGAGGCATTATCTCATAAGGGAAATATTGGACAATCAAATTAATGACTGCCCAGGCTTCAGGATGTCTTTTTACACTATATAAAGGTGGAAATTTACATTGGAAACGTTTGGTTTAGCTGTTATAAAAGTTTGGTTTTTTAGTGCTGTAAATGCATTTTCAGCTCGCGCTGTACACATTTGCTATGAGAGGCATTATCTCATAAGGGAAATATTGGACAATCAAATTAATGGCTGCCCAGGCTTCAGGATGTCTTTTTACTCTATATAAAGTTGGAAATTTACATTGGAAACGTTTAGTTTAGCTGTTAATGAAGTTTCGTTTTTTTAGTGCTGAAAATTCATTGTCTGCTGGCGCTGTACACTTTTTCTAAGTGTTGCAATATCTCATGAAGGAAATACTGGACAATCAAATCAATGACTTTCCAGGCTTCAGGATGCCTTTCTACACTATATAAAGGTGGAAATTTACATTGGAAACGTTTGGTTTAGCTGTTATAAAAGTTTGTTTTTTTAGTGCTGTAAATGCATTTTCAGCTCGCACTGTACACATTTGCTATGTGAGGCATTATCTCATAAGGGAAATACTGGACAATCAAATTAATGACTTCCCAGGCTTCAGGATGCCTTTTTACACTCTATAAATGTGGAAATTTACATTGGAAACGTTTGGTTTAGCTGTTAATGAAGTTTCGTTTTTTTAGTGCTGAAAATTCATTGTCTGCTGGCGCTGTACACATTTGCTATGTGAGGCATTATCTCATAAGGGAAATACTGGACAATCAAATTAATGACTGCCCAGGCTTCAGGATGTCTTTTTACACTATATAAAGGTGGAAATTTACATTGGAAACGTTTGGTTTAGCTGTTATAAAAGTTTGGTTTTTTTAGTGCTGAAAATGCATTTTCAGCTCGCGCTGTACACATTTGCTATGAGAGGCATTATCTCATAAGGGAAATATTGGACAATCAAATTAATGGCTGCCCAGGCTTCAGGATGTCTTTTTACTCTATATAAAGTTGGAAATTTACATTGGAAACGTTTAGTTTAGCTGTTAATGAAGTTTCGTTTTTTTAGTGCTGAAAATTCATTGTCTGCTGGCGCTGTACACTTTTTCTAAGTGTTGCAATATCTCATGAAGGAAATACTGGACAATCAAATCAATGACTTTCCAGGCTTCAGGATGCCTTTCTACACTATATAAAGGTGGAAATTTACATTGGAAACGTTTGGTTTAGCTGTTATAAAAGTTTGGTTTTTTAGTGCTGTAAATGCATTTTCAGCTCGCACTGTACACATTTGCTATGTGAGGCATTATCTCATAAGGGAAATACTGGACAATCAAATTAATGACTTCCCAGGCTTCAGGATGCCTTTTTACACTCTATAAATGTGGAAATTTACATTGGAAACGTTTGGTTTAGCTGTTAATGAAGTTTCGTTTTTTTAGTGCTGAAAATTCATTGTCTGCTGGCGCTGTACACCTTTTCTAAGTGTTGCAATATCTCATGAAGGAAATACTGGACAATCAAATTAATGACTTTCCAGGCTTCAGGATGCCTTTCTACACTATATAAAGGTGGAAATTTACATTGGAAACGTTTGGTTTAGCTGTTATAAAAGTTTGGTTTTTTAGTGCTGTAAATGCATTTTCAGCTCGCGCTGTACACATTTGCTATGAGAGGCATTATCTCATAAGGGAAATATTGGACAATCAAATTAATGACTGCCCAGGCTTCAGGATGTCTTTTTACACTATATAAAGGTGGAAATTTGCATTGGAAACGTTTGGTTTAGCTGTTATAAAAGTTTGGTTTTTTAGTGCTGTAAATGCATTTTCAGCTCGCGCTGTACACATTTGCTATGAGAGGCATTATCTCATAAGGGAAATATTGGACAATCAAATTAATGGCTGCCCGGGCTTCAGGATGTCTTTTTACACTATATAAAGGTGGAAATTTACATTGGAAACGTTTAGTTTAGCTGTTAATGAAGTTTCGTTTTTTTAGTGCTGAAAATTCATTGTCTGCTGGCGCTGTACACTTTTTCTAAATGTTGCAATATCTCATGAAGGAAATACTGGACAATCAAATTAATGACTTTCCAGGCTTCATGATGCCTTTCTACACTATATAAAGGTGGAAATTTACATTGGAAACGTTTGGTTTAGCTGTTATAAAAGTTTGGTTTTTTAGTGCTGTAAATGCATTTTCAGCTCGCGCTGTACACATTTGCTATGAGAGGCATTATCTCATAAGGGAAATATTGGACAACCAAATTAATGACTGCCCAGGCTTCAGGATGTCTTTTTACACTATATAAAGGTGGAAATTTACATTGGAAACGTTTGGTTTAGGTGTTATAAAAGTTTGTTTTTTTAGTGCTGAAAATGCATTTTCAGCTCGCACTGTACACATTTGCTATGTGAGGCATTATCTCATAAGGGAAATACTGGACAATCAAATTAATTACTTCCCAGGCTTCAGGATGCCTTTTTACACTCTATAAATGTGGAAATTTACATTGGAAACGTTTGGTTTAGCTGTTAATGAAGTTTCGTTTTTTTAGTGCTGAAAATTCATTGTCTGCTGGCGCTGTACACTTTTTCTAAGTTTTGCAATATCTCATGTAGGAAATACTGGACAATCAAATTAATGACTTTCCAGGCTTCAGGATGCCTTTCTACACTATATAAAGGTGGAAATTTACATTGGAAACGTTTGGTTTAGCTGTTATAAAAGTTTGGTTTTTTAGTGCTGTAAATGCATTTTCAGCTCGCGCTGTACACATTTGCTATGAGAGGCATTATCTCATAAGGGAAATATTGGACAATCAAATTAATGACTGCCCAGGCTTCAGGATGCCTTTCTACACTACATAAAGGTGGAAATTTACATTGGAAACGTTTGGTTTAGCTGTTATAAAAGTTTGTTTTTTTAGTGCTGTAAATGCATTTTCAGCTCGCGCTGTACACATTTGCTATGTGAGGCATTATCTCATAAGGGAAATACTGGACAATCAAATTAATGACTGCCCAGGCTTCAGGATGTCTTTTTACACTATATAAAGGTGGAAATTTACATTGGAAACGTTTGGTTTAGCTGTTATAAAAGTTTGTTTTTTTAGTGCTGAAAATGCATTTTCAGCTCGCACTGTACACATTTGCTATGTGAGGCATTATCTCATAAGGGAAATACTGGACAATCAAATTAATGACTTCCCAGGCTTCAGGATGCCTTTTTACACTCTATAAATGTGGAAATTTACATTGGAAACGTTTGGTTTAGCTGTTAATGAAGTTTCGTTTTTTTAGTGCTGAAAATTCATTGTCTGCTGGCGCTGTACACTTTTTCTAAGTGTTGCAATATCTCATGAAGGAAATACTGGACAATCAAATTAATGACTTTCCAGGCTCCAGGATGCCTTTCTACACTATATAAAGGTGGAAATTTACATTGGAAACGTTTGGTTTAGCTGTTATAAAAGTTTGGTTTTTTAGTGCTGTAAATGCATTTTCAGCTCGCGCTGTACACATTTGCTATGAGAGGCATTATCTCATAAGGGAAATATTGGACAATCAAATTAATGACTGCCCAGGCTTCAGGATGTCTTTTTACACTATATAAAGGTGGAAATTTACATTGGAAACGTTTGGTTTAGCTGTTATAAAAGTTTGGTTTTTTAGTGCTGAAAATGCATTTTCAGCTCGCACTGTACACATTTGCTATGTGAGGCATTATCTCATAAGGGAAATATGGACAATCAAATTAATGACTTCCCAGGCTTCAGGATGCATTTTTACACTCTATAAATGTGGAAATTTACATTGGAAACGTTTGGTTTAGCTGTTAATGAAGTTTCGTTTTTTTAGTGCTGAAAATTCATTGTCTGCTGGCGCTGTACACTTTTTCTAAGTTTTGCAATATCTCATGAAGGAAATACTGGACAATCAAATAATGACTTTCCAGGCTTCAGGATGCCTTTCTACACTATATAAAGGTGGAAATTTACATTGGAAACGTTTGGTTTAGCTGTTATAAAAGTTTGGTTTTTTAGTGCTGTAAATGCATTTTCAGCTCGCGCTGTACACATTTGCTATGAGAGGCATTATCTCATAAGGGAAATATTGGACAATCAAATTAATGACTGCGCAGGCTTCAGGATGTCTTTTTACACTATATAAAGGTGGAAATTTACATTGGAAACGTTTAGTTTAGCTGTTAATGAAGTTTCGTTTTTTTTAGTGCTGAAAATTCATTGTCTGCTGGCGCTGTACACTTTTTCTAAGTGTTGCAATATCTCATGAAGGAAATACTGGACAATCAAATTAATGACTTTCCAGGCTTCAGGATGCCTTTCTACACTATATAAAGGTGGAAATTTACATTGGAAACGTTTGGTTTAGCTGTTATAAAAGTTTGGTTTTTTAGTGCTGTAAATGCATTTTCAGCTCGCGCTGTACACATTTGCTATGAGAGGCATTATCTCATAAGGGAAATATTGGACAATCAAATTAATGACTGCCCAGGCTTCAGGATGTTTTTTTACACTATATAAGGGTGGAAATTTACATTGGAAACGTTTAGTTTAGCTGTTAATGAAGTTTCGTTTTTTTAGTGCTGAAAATTCATTGTCTGCTGGCGCTGTACACTTTTTCTAAGTGTTGAAATATCTCATGAAGGAAATACTGGACAATCAAATTAATGACTTTCCAGGCTTCAGGATGCCTTTCTACACTATATAAAGGTGGAAATTTACATTGGAAACGTTTGGTTTAGCTGTTATAAAAGTTTGGTTTTTTAGTGCTGTAAATGCACTTTCAGCTCGCGCTGTACACATTTGCTATGAGAGGCATTATCTCATAAGGGAAATATTGGACAATCAAATTAATGACTGCCCAGGCTTCAGGATGTCTTTTTACACCATATAAGGGTGGAAATTTACATTGGAAACGTTTAGTTTAGCTGTTAATGAAGTTTCGTTTTTTTAGGACAATCAAATTAATGACTGCGCAGGCTTCAGGATGTCTTTCTACACTATATAAAGGTGGAAATTTACATTGGAAACGTTTAGTTTAGCTGTTAATGAAGTTTCGTTTTTTTAGTGCTGAAAATTCATTGTCTGCTGGCGCTGTACACTTTTTCTAAGTGTTGCAATATCTCATGAAGGAAATACTGGACAATCAAATTAATGACTTTCCAGGCTTCAGGATGCCTTTCTACACTATATAAAGGTGGAAATTTACATTGGAAACGTTTGGTTTAGCTGTTATAAAAGTTTGGTTTTTTAGTGCCGTAAATGCATTTTCAGCTCGCGCTGTACACATTTGCTATGAGAGGCATTATCTCATAAGGGAAATATTGGACAATCAAATTAATGACTGCGCAGGCTTCAGGATGTCTTTTTACACTATATAAAGGTGGAAATTTACATTGGAAACGTTTAGTTTAGCTGTTAATGAAGTTTCGTTTTTTTTAGTGCTGAAAATTCATTGTCTGCTGGCGCTGTACACTTTTTCTAAGTGTTGCAATATCTCATGAAGGAAATACTGGACAATCAAATTAATGACTTTCCAGGCTTCAGGATGCCTTTCTACACTATATAAAGGTGGAAATTTACATTGGAAACGTTTGGTTTAGCTGTTATAAAAGTTTGGTTTTTTATTGCTGTAAATGCATTTTCAGCTCGCGCTGTACACATTTGCTATGAGAGGCATTATCTCATAAGGGAAATATTGGACAATCAAATTAATGACTGCCCAGGCTTCAGGATGTCTTTTTACACTATATAAGGGTGGAAATTTACATTGGAAAGGTTTAGTTTAGCTGTTAATGAAGTTTCGTTTTTTTAGTGCTGAAAATTCATTGTCTGCTCGCACTGTCCACATTTGCTATGTGAGGCATTATCTCATAAGGGAAATACTGGACAATCAAATTAATGACTGCCCAGGCTTCAGGATGTCTTTTTACACTATATAAAGGTGGAAATGTACATTGGAAACGTTTGGTTTAGCTGTTATAAAAGTTTGGTTTTTTAGTGCTGAAAATGCATTTTCAGCTCGCACTGTACACATTTGCTATGTGAGGCATTATCTCATAAGGGAAATACTGGACAATCAAATTAATGACTTCCCAGGCTCCAGGATGCCTTTTTACACTCTATAAATGTGGAAATTTACATTGGAAACGTTTGGTTTAGCTGTTAATGAAGTTTCGTTTTTTTAGTGCTGAAAATTCATTGTCTGCTGGCGCTGTACACTTTTTCTAAGTGTTGCAATATCTCATGAAGGAAATACTGGACAATCAAATTAATGACTTTCCAGGCTTCAGGATGCCTTTCTACACTATATAAAGGTGGAAATTTACATTGGAAACGTTTGGTTTAGCTGTTATAAAAGTTTGGTTTTTTAGTGCTGTAAATGCATTTTCAGCTCGCGCTGTACACATTTGCTATGAGAGGCATTATCTCATAAGGGAAATATTGGACAATCAAATTAATGACTGCCCAGGCTTCAGGATGTGTTTTTACACTATATAAAGGTGGAAATATACATTGGAAACGTTTAGTTTAGCTGTTAATGAAGTTTCGTTTTTTTAGTGCTGAAAATTCATTGTCTGCTGGCGCTGAACACTTTTTCTAAGTGTTGCAATATCTCATGAAGGAAATACTGGACAATCAAATTAATGACTTTCCAGGCTTCAGTATGCCTTTCTACACTATATAAAGGTGGAAATTTACATTGGAAACGTTTGGTTTAGCTGTTATAAAAGTTTGGTTTTTTAGTGCTGTAAATGCATTTTCAGCTCGCGCTGTACACATTTGCTATGAGAGGCATTATCTCATAAGGGAAATATTGGACAATCAAATTAATGACTGCCCAGGCTTCAGGATGTCTTTTTACACTATATAAAGGTGGAAATTTACATTGGAAACGTTTGGTTTAGCTGTTATAAAAGTTTGGTTTTTTAGTGCTGTAAATGCATTTTCAGCTCGCGCTGTACACATTTGCTATGTGAGGCATTATCTCATAAGGGAAATACTGGACAATCAAATTAATGACTGCCCAGGCTTCAGGATGTCTTTTTACACTATATAAAGGTGGAAATTTACTTTGGAAACGTTTGGTTTAGCTGTTATAAAAGTTTGGTTTTTTAGTGCTGAAAATGCATTTTCAGCTCGCACTGTACACATTTGCTATGTGAGGCATTATCTCATAAGGGAAATACTGGACAATCAAATTAATGACTTCCCAGGCTTCAGGATGCCTTTTTACACTCTATAAATGTGGAAATTTACATTGGAAACGTTTGGTTTAGCTGTTAATGAAGTTTCGTTTTTTTAGTGCTGAAAATTCATTGTCTGCTGGCGCTGTACACTTTTTCTAAGTGTTGCAATATCTCATGAAGGAAATACTGGACAATCAAATTAATGACTTTCCAGGCTTCAGGATGCCTTTCTACACTATATAAAGGTGGAAATTTACATTGGAAACGTTTGGTTTAGCTGTTATAAAAGTTTGGTTTTTTAGAACTGTAAATGCATTTTCAGCTCGCACTGTACACATTTGCTATGTGAGGCATTATCTCATAAGGGAAATACTGGACAATAAAATTAATGACTTCCCAGGCTTCAGGATGCCTTTTTACACTCTATAAATGTGGAATTTTACATTGGAAACGTTTGGTTTAGCTGTTAATGAAGTTTCGTTTTTTTAGTGCTGAAAATTCATTGTCTGCTGGCGCTGTACACTTTTTCTAAGTGTTGCAATATCTCATGAAGGAAATACTGGACAATCAAATTAATGACTTTCCAGGCTTCAGGATGCCTTTCTACACTATATAAAGGTGGAAATTTACATTGGAAACGTTTGGTTTAGCTGTTATAAAAGTTTGGTTTTTTATTGCTGTAAATGCATTTTCAGCTCGCGCTGTACACATTTGCTATGAGAGGCATTATCTCATAAGGGAAATATTGGACAATCAAATTAATGACTGCCCAGGCTTCAGGATGTCTTTTTACACCATATAAAGGTGGAAATTTACATTGGAAACGTTTGGTTTAGCTGTTATAAAAGTTTGGTTTTTTTAGTGCTGAAAATGCATTTTCAGCTCGCACTGTCCACATTTGCTATGTGAGGCATTATCTCAAAAGGGAAATACTGGACAATCAAATTAATGACTGCCCAGGCTTCAGGATGTCTTTTTACACTATATAAAGGTGGAAATGTACATTGGAAACGTTTGGTTTAGCTGTTATAAAAGTTTGTTTTTTTAGTGCTGAAAATGCATTTTCAGCTCGCACTGTACACATTTGCTATGTGAGGCATTATCTCATAAGGGAAATACTGGACAATCAAATTAATGACTTCCCAGGCTTCAGGATGCCTTTTAACACTCTATAAATGTGGAAATTTACATTGGAAACGTTTGGTTTAGCTGTTAATGAAGTTTCGTTTTTTTAGTGCTGAAAATTCATTGTCTGCTGGCGCTGTACACTTTTTCTAAGTGTTGCAATATCTCATGAAGGAAATACTGGACAATCAAATTAATGACTTTCCAGGCTTCAGGATGCCTTTCTACACTATATAAAGGTGGAAATTGACATTTGAAACGTTTGGTTTAGCTGTTATAAAAGTTTGGTTTTTTAGTGCTGTAAATGCATTTTCAGCTCGCGCTGTACACATTTGCTATGAGAGGCATTATCTCATAAGGGAAATATTGGACAATCAAATTAATGACTGCCCAGGCTTCAGGATGTCTTTTTACACTATATAAAGGTGGAAATATACATTGGAAACGTTTAGTTTAGCTGTTAATGAAGTTTCTTTTTTTTAGTGCTGAAAATTCATTGTCTGCTGGCGCTGTACACTTTTTCTAAGTGTTGCAATATCTCATGAAGGAAATACTGGACAATCAAATTAATGACTTTCCAGGCTTCAGGATGCCTTCCTACACTATATAAAGGTGGAAATTTACATTGGAAACGTTTGGTTTAGCTGTTATAAAAGTTTGGTTTTTTATTGCTGTAAATGCATTTTCAGCTCGCGCTGTACACATTTGCTATGAGAGGCATTATCTCATAAGGGAAATATTGGACAATCAAATTAATGACTGCCCAGGCTTCAGGATGTCTTTTTACACTATATAAGGGTGGAAATTTACATTGGAAAGGTTTAGTTTAGCTGTTAATGAAGTTTCGTTTTTTTAGTGCTGAAAATTCATTGTCTGCTCGCACTGTCCACATTTGCTATGTGAGGCATTATCTCATAAGGGAAATACTGGACAATCAAATTAATGACTGCCCAGGCTTCAGGATGTCTTTTTACACTATATAAAGGTGGAAATGTACATTGGAAACGTTTGGTTTAGCTGTTATAAAAGTTTGGTTTTTTAGTGCTGTAAATGCATTTTCAGCTCGCGCTGTACACATTTGCTATGAGAGGCATTATCTCATAAGGGAAATATTGGACAATCAAATTAATGACTGCCCAGGCTTCAGGATGTCTTTTTACACTATATAAAGGTGGAAATTTACATTGGAAACGTTTGGTTTAGCTGTTATAAAAGTTTGGTTTTTTAGTGCTGTAAATGCATTTTCAGCTCGCGCTGTACACATTTGCTATGTGAGGCATTATCTCATAAGGGAAATACTGGACAATCAAATTAATGACTGCCCAGGCTTCAGGATGTCTTTTTACACTATATAAAGGTGGAAATTTACTTTGGAAACGTTTGGTTTAGCTGTTATAAAAGTTTGGTTTTTTAGTGCTGAAAATGCATTTTCAGCTCGCACTGTACACATTTGCTATGTGAGGCATTATCTCATAAGGGAAATACTGGACAATCAAATTAATGACTTCCCAGGCTTCAGGATGCCTTTTTACACTCTATAAATGTGGAAATTTACATTGGAAACGTTTGGTTTAGCTGTTAATGAAGTTTCGTTTTTTTAGTGCTGAAAATTCATTGTCTGCTGGCGCTGTACACTTTTTCTAAGTGTTGCAATATCTCATGAAGGAAATACTGGACAATCAAATTAATGACTTTCCAGGCTTCAGGATGCCTTTCTACACTATATAAAGGTGGAAATTTACATTGGAAACGTTTGGTTTAGCTGTTATAAAAGTTTGGTTTTTTAGAACTGTAAATGCATTTTCAGCTCGCACTGTACACATTTGCTATGTGAGGCATTATCTCATAAGGGAAATACTGGACAATAAAATTAATGACTTCCCAGGCTTCAGGACTCTATAAATGTGGAATTTTACATTGGAAACGTTTGGTTTAGCTGTTAATGAAGTTTCGTTTTTTTAGTGCTGAAAATTCATTGTCTGCTGGCGCTGTACACTTTTTCTAAGTGTTGCAATATCTCATGAAGGAAATACTGGACAATCAAATTAATGACTTTCCAGGCTTCAGGATGCCTTTCTACACTATATAAAGGTGGAAATTTACATTGGAAACGTTTGGTTTAGCTGTTATAAAAGTTTGGTTTTTTAGTGCTGTAAATGCATTTTCAGCTCGCGCTGTACACATTTGCTATGAGAGGCATTATCTCATAAGGGAAATATTGGACAATCAAATTAATGACTGCGCAGGCTTCAGGATGTATTTTTACACTATATAAAGGTGGAAATTTACATTGGAAACGTTTAGTTTAGCTGTTAATGAAGTTTCGTTTTTTTTAGTGCTGAAAATTCATTGTCTGCTGGCGCTGTACACTTTTTCTAAGTGTTGCAATATCTCATGAAGGAAATACTGGACAATCAAATTAATGACTTTCCAGGCTTCAGGATGCCTTTCTACACTATATAAAGGTGGAAATTTACATTGGAAACGTTTGGTTTAGCTGTTATAAAAGTTTGGTTTTTTATTGCTGTAAATGCATTTTCAGCTGGCGCTGTACACATTTGCTATGAGAGGCATTATCTCATAAGGGAAATATTGGACAATCAAATTAATGACTGCCCAGGCGTCAGGATGTCTTTTTACACTATATAAAGGTGGAAATTTACATTGGAAACGTTTGGTTTAGCTGTTATAAAAGTTTGGTTTTTTTAGTGCTGAAAATGCATTTTCAGCTCGCACTGTCCACATTTGCTATGTGAGGCATTATCTCAAAAGGGAAATACTGGACAATCAAATTAATGACTGCCCAGGCTTCAGGATGTCTTTTTACACTATATAAAGGTGGAAATGTACATTGGAAACGTTTGGTTTAGCTGTTATAAAAGTTTGGTTTTTTAGTGCTGAAAATGCATTTTCAGCTGGCGCTGTACACATTTGCTATGTGAGGCATTATCTCATAAGGGAAATACTGGACAATCAAATTAATGACTTCCCAGGCTTCAGGATGCCTTTTTACACTCTATAAATGTGGAAATTTACATTGGAAACGTTTGGTTTAGCTGTTAATGAAGTTTCGTTTTTTTAGTGCTGAAAATTCATTGTCTGCTGGCGCTGTACACTTTTTCTAAGTGTTGCAATATCTCATGAAGGAAATACTGGACAATCAAATTAATGACTTTCCAGGCTTCAGGATGCCTTTCTACACTATATAAAGGTGGAAATTTACATTTGAAACGTTTGGTTTAGCTGTTATAAAAGTTTGGTTTTTTAGTGCTGTAAATGCATTTTCAGCTCGCGCTGTACACATTTGCTATGAGAGGCATTATCTCATAAGGGAAATATTGGACAATCAAATTAATGACTGCCCAGGCTTCAGGATGTCTTTTTACACTATATAAAGGTGGAAATATACATTGGAAACGTTTAGTTTAGCTGTTAATGAAGTTTCGTTTTTTTAGTGCTGAAAATTCATTGTCTGCTGGCGCTGAACACTTTTTCTAAGTGTTGCAATATCTCATGAAGGAAATACTGGACAATCAAATTAATGACTTTCCAGGCTTCAGTATGCCTTTCTACACTATATAAAGGTGGAAATTTACATTGGAAACGTTTGGTTTAGCTGTTATAAAAGTTTGGTTTTTTAGTGCTGTAAATGCATTTTCAGCTCGCGCTGTACACATTTGCTATGAGAGGCATTATCTCATAAGGGAAATATTGGACAATCAAATTAATGACTGCCCAGGCTTCAGGATGTCTTTTTACACTATATAAAGGTGGAAATTTACATTGGAAACGTTTGGTTTAGCTGTTATAAAAGTTTGGTTTTTTAGTGCTGTAAAATGCATTTTCAGCTCGCGCTGTA
The DNA here is from genome assembly GCF_059441095.1 of Idiotropiscis lumnitzeri. Classification (NCBI taxonomy): domain Eukaryota; kingdom Metazoa; phylum Chordata; class Actinopteri; order Syngnathiformes; family Syngnathidae; genus Idiotropiscis; species Idiotropiscis lumnitzeri. Next base: position 1,294,094 of record NW_028283586.1, on the reverse strand, counting down.
CACATTTGCTATGTGAGGCATTATCTCATAAGGGAAATACTGGACAATCTAATTAATGACTGCCCAGGCTTCAGGATGTCTTTTTACACTATATAAAGGTGGAAATTTACATTGGAAACGTTTGGTTTAGCTGTTATAAAAGTTTGGTTTTTTAGTGCTGAAAATGCATTTTCAGCTCGCACTGTACACATTTGCTATGTGAGGCATTATCTCATAAGGGAAATACTGGACAATCAAATTAATGACTTCCCAGGCTTCAGGATGCCTTTTTACACTCTATAAATGTGGAAATTTACATTGGAAACGTTTGGTTTAGCTGTTAATGAAGTTTCGTTTTTTTAGTGCTGAAAATTCATTGTCTGCTGGCGCTGTACACTTTTTCTAAGTGTTGCAATATCTCATGAAGGAAATACTGGACAATCAAATTAATGACTTTCCAGGCTTCAGGATGCCTTTCTACACTATATAAAGGTGGAAATTTACATTGGAAACGTTTGGTTTAGCTGTTATAAAAGTTTGGTTTTTTAGTGCTGTAAATGCATTTTCAGCTCGCGCTGTACACATTTGCTATGAGAGGCATTATCTCATAAGGGAAATATTGGACAATCAAATTAATGACTGCCCAGGCTTCAGGATGTCTTTTTACACTATATAAAGGTGGAAATTTACATTGGAAACGTTTGGTTTAGCTGTTATAAAAGTTTGGTTTTTTAGTGCTGTAAATGCATTTTCAGCTCGCGCTGTACACATTTGCTATGAGAGGCATTATCTCATAAGGGAAATACTGGACAATCAAATTAATGACTGCCCAGGCTTCAGGATGTCTTTTTACACTATATAAAGGTGGAAATATACATTGGAAACGTTTAGTTTAGCTGTTAATGAAGTTTCTTTTTTTTAGTGCTGAAAATTCATTGTCTGCTGGCGCTGTACACTTTTTCTAAGTGTTGCAATATCTCATGAAGGAAATACTGGACAATCAAATTAATGACTTTCCAGGCTTCAGGATGCCTTTCTACACTATATAAAGGTGGAAATTTACATTGGAAACGTTTGGTTTAGCTGTTATAAAAGTTTGGTTTTTTATTGCTGTAAATGCATTTTCAGCTCGCGCTGTACACATTTGCTATGAGAGGCATTATCTCATAAGGGAAATATTGGACAATCAAATTAATGACTGCCCAGGCTTCAGGATGTCTTTTTACACTATATAAGGGTGGAAATTTACATTGGAAAGGTTTAGTTTAGCTGTTAATGAAGTTTCGTTTTTTTAGTGCTGAAAATTCATTGTCTGCTCGCACTGTCCACATTTGCTATGTGAGGCATTATCTCATAAGGGAAATACTGGACAATCAAATTAATGACTGCCCAGGCTTCAGGATGTCTTTTTACACTATATAAAGGTGGAAATTTACTTTGGAAACGTTTGGTTTAGCTGTTATAAAAGTTTGGTTTTTTAGTGCTGAAAATGCATTTTCAGCTCGCACTGTACACATTTGCTATGTGAGGCATTATCTCATAAGGGAAATACTGGACAATCAAATTAATGACTTCCCAGGCTTCAGGATGCCTTTTTACACTCTATAAATGTGGAAATTTACATTGGAAACGTTTGGTTTAGCTGTTAATGAAGTTTCGTTTTTTTAGTGCTGAAAATTCATTGTCTGCTGGCGCTGTACACTTTTTCTAAGTGTTGCAATATCTCATGAAGGAAATACTGGACAATCAAATTAATGACTTTCCAGGCTTCAGGATGCCTTTCTACACTATATAAAGGTGGAAATTTACATTGGAAACGTTTGGTTTAGCTGTTATAAAAGTTTGGTTTTTTAGAACTGTAAATGCATTTTCAGCTCGCACTGTACACATTTGCTATGTGAGGCATTATCTCATAAGGGAAATACTGGACAATAAAATTAATGACTTCCCAGGCTTCAGGACTCTATAAATGTGGAATTTTACATTGGAAACGTTTGGTTTAGCTGTTAATGAAGTTTCGTTTTTTTAGTGCTGAAAATTCATTGTCTGCTGGCGCTGTACACTTTTTCTAAGTGTTGCAATATCTCATGAAGGAAATACTGGACAATCAAATTAATGACTTTCCAGGCTTCAGGATGCCTTTCTACACTATATAAAGGTGGAAATTTACATTGGAAACGTTTGGTTTAGCTGTTATAAAAGTTTGGTTTTTTATTGCTGTAAATGCATTTTCAGCTCGCGCTGTACACATTTGCTATGAGAGGCATTATCTCATAAGGGAAATATTGGACAATCAAATTAATGACTGCCCAGGCTTCAGGATGTCTTTTTACACCATATAAAGGTGGAAATTTACATTGGAAACGTTTGGTTTAGCTGTTATAAAAGTTTGGTTTTTTTAGTGCTGAAAATGCATTTTCAGCTCGCACTGTCCACATTTGCTATGTGAGGCATTATCTCAAAAGGGAAATACTGGACAATCAAATTAATGACTGCCCAGGCTTCAGGATGTCTTTTTACACTATATAAAGGTGGAAATGTACATTGGAAACGTTTGGTTTAGCTGTTATAAAAGTTTGTTTTTTTAGTGCTGAAAATGCATTTTCAGCTCGCACTGTACACATTTGCTATGTGAGGCATTATCTCATAAGGGAAATACTGGACAATCAAATTAATGACTTCCCAGGCTTCAGGATGCCTTTTAACACTCTATAAATGTGGAAATTTACATTGGAAACGTTTGGTTTAGCTGTTAATGAAGTTTCGTTTTTTTAGTGCTGAAAATTCATTGTCTGCTGGCGCTGTACACTTTTTCTAAGTGTTGCAATATCTCATGAAGGAAATACTGGACAATCAAATTAATGACTTTCCAGGCTTCAGGATGCCTTTCTACACTATATAAAGGTGGAAATTGACATTTGAAACGTTTGGTTTAGCTGTTATAAAAGTTTGGTTTTTTAGTGCTGTAAATGCATTTTCAGCTCGCGCTGTACACATTTGCTATGAGAGGCATTATCTCATAAGGGAAATATTGGACAATCAAATTAATGACTGCCCAGGCTTCAGGATGTCTTTTTACACTATATAAAGGTGGAAATATACATTGGAAACGTTTAGTTTAGCTGTTAATGAAGTTTCTTTTTTTTAGTGCTGAAAATTCATTGTCTGCTGGCGCTGTACACTTTTTCTAAGTGTTGCAATATCTCATGAAGGAAATACTGGACAATCAAATTAATGACTTTCCAGGCTTCAGGATGCCTTCCTACACTATATAAAGGTGGAAATTTACATTGGAAACGTTTGGTTTAGCTGTTATAAAAGTTTGGTTTTTTATTGCTGTAAATGCATTTTCAGCTCGCGCTGTACACATTTGCTATGAGAGGCATTATCTCATAAGGGAAATATTGGACAATCAAATTAATGACTGCCCAGGCTTCAGGATGTCTTTTTACACTATATAAGGGTGGAAATTTACATTGGAAAGGTTTAGTTTAGCTGTTAATGAAGTTTCGTTTTTTTAGTGCTGAAAATTCATTGTCTGCTCGCACTGTCCACATTTGCTATGTGAGGCATTATCTCATAAGGGAAATACTGGACAATCAAATTAATGACTGCCCAGGCTTCAGGATGTCTTTTTACACTATATAAAGGTGGAAATGTACATTGGAAACGTTTGGTTTAGCTGTTATAAAAGTTTGGTTTTTTAGTGCTGTAAATGCATTTTCAGCTCGCGCTGTACACATTTGCTATGAGAGGCATTATCTCATAAGGGAAATATTGGACAATCAAATTAATGACTGCCCAGGCTTCAGGATGTCTTTTTACACTATATAAAGGTGGAAATTTACATTGGAAACGTTTGGTTTAGCTGTTATAAAAGTTTGGTTTTTTAGTGCTGTAAATGCATTTTCAGCTCGCGCTGTACACATTTGCTATGTGAGGCATTATCTCATAAGGGAAATACTGGACAATCAAATTAATGACTGCCCAGGCTTCAGGATGTCTTTTTACACTATATAAAGGTGGAAATTTACTTTGGAAACGTTTGGTTTAGCTGTTATAAAAGTTTGGTTTTTTAGTGCTGAAAATGCATTTTCAGCTCGCACTGTACACATTTGCTATGTGAGGCATTATCTCATAAGGGAAATACTGGACAATCAAATTAATGACTTCCCAGGCTTCAGGATGCCTTTTTACACTCTATAAATGTGGAAATTTACATTGGAAACGTTTGGTTTAGCTGTTAATGAAGTTTCGTTTTTTTAGTGCTGAAAATTCATTGTCTGCTGGCGCTGTACACTTTTTCTAAGTGTTGCAATATCTCATGAAGGAAATACTGGACAATCAAATTAATGACTTTCCAGGCTTCAGGATGCCTTTCTACACTATATAAAGGTGGAAATTTACATTGGAAACGTTTGGTTTAGCTGTTATAAAAGTTTGGTTTTTTAGAACTGTAAATGCATTTTCAGCTCGCACTGTACACATTTGCTATGTGAGGCATTATCTCATAAGGGAAATACTGGACAATAAAATTAATGACTTCCCAGGCTTCAGGACTCTATAAATGTGGAATTTTACATTGGAAACGTTTGGTTTAGCTGTTAATGAAGTTTCGTTTTTTTAGTGCTGAAAATTCATTGTCTGCTGGCGCTGTACACTTTTTCTAAGTGTTGCAATATCTCATGAAGGAAATACTGGACAATCAAATTAATGACTTTCCAGGCTTCAGGATGCCTTTCTACACTATATAAAGGTGGAAATTTACATTGGAAACGTTTGGTTTAGCTGTTATAAAAGTTTGGTTTTTTAGTGCTGTAAATGCATTTTCAGCTCGCGCTGTACACATTTGCTATGAGAGGCATTATCTCATAAGGGAAATATTGGACAATCAAATTAATGACTGCGCAGGCTTCAGGATGTATTTTTACACTATATAAAGGTGGAAATTTACATTGGAAACGTTTAGTTTAGCTGTTAATGAAGTTTCGTTTTTTTTAGTGCTGAAAATTCATTGTCTGCTGGCGCTGTACACTTTTTCTAAGTGTTGCAATATCTCATGAAGGAAATACTGGACAATCAAATTAATGACTTTCCAGGCTTCAGGATGCCTTTCTACACTATATAAAGGTGGAAATTTACATTGGAAACGTTTGGTTTAGCTGTTATAAAAGTTTGGTTTTTTATTGCTGTAAATGCATTTTCAGCTGGCGCTGTACACATTTGCTATGAGAGGCATTATCTCATAAGGGAAATATTGGACAATCAAATTAATGACTGCCCAGGCGTCAGGATGTCTTTTTACACTATATAAAGGTGGAAATTTACATTGGAAACGTTTGGTTTAGCTGTTATAAAAGTTTGGTTTTTTTAGTGCTGAAAATGCATTTTCAGCTCGCACTGTCCACATTTGCTATGTGAGGCATTATCTCAAAAGGGAAATACTGGACAATCAAATTAATGACTGCCCAGGCTTCAGGATGTCTTTTTACACTATATAAAGGTGGAAATGTACATTGGAAACGTTTGGTTTAGCTGTTATAAAAGTTTGGTTTTTTAGTGCTGAAAATGCATTTTCAGCTGGCGCTGTACACATTTGCTATGTGAGGCATTATCTCATAAGGGAAATACTGGACAATCAAATTAATGACTTCCCAGGCTTCAGGATGCCTTTTTACACTCTATAAATGTGGAAATTTACATTGGAAACGTTTGGTTTAGCTGTTAATGAAGTTTCGTTTTTTTAGTGCTGAAAATTCATTGTCTGCTGGCGCTGTACACTTTTTCTAAGTGTTGCAATATCTCATGAAGGAAATACTGGACAATCAAATTAATGACTTTCCAGGCTTCAGGATGCCTTTCTACACTATATAAAGGTGGAAATTTACATTTGAAACGTTTGGTTTAGCTGTTATAAAAGTTTGGTTTTTTAGTGCTGTAAATGCATTTTCAGCTCGCGCTGTACACATTTGCTATGAGAGGCATTATCTCATAAGGGAAATATTGGACAATCAAATTAATGACTGCCCAGGCTTCAGGATGTCTTTTTACACTATATAAAGGTGGAAATATACATTGGAAACGTTTAGTTTAGCTGTTAATGAAGTTTCGTTTTTTTAGTGCTGAAAATTCATTGTCTGCTGGCGCTGAACACTTTTTCTAAGTGTTGCAATATCTCATGAAGGAAATACTGGACAATCAAATTAATGACTTTCCAGGCTTCAGTATGCCTTTCTACACTATATAAAGGTGGAAATTTACATTGGAAACGTTTGGTTTAGCTGTTATAAAAGTTTGGTTTTTTAGTGCTGTAAATGCATTTTCAGCTCGCGCTGTACACATTTGCTATGAGAGGCATTATCTCATAAGGGAAATATTGGACAATCAAATTAATGACTGCCCAGGCTTCAGGATGTCTTTTTACACTATATAAAGGTGGAAATTTACATTGGAAACGTTTGGTTTAGCTGTTATAAAAGTTTGGTTTTTTAGTGCTGTAAAATGCATTTTCAGCTCGCGCTGTACACATTTGCTATGTGAGGCATTATCTCATAAGGGAAATACTGGACAATCTAATTAATGACTGCCCAGGCTTCAGGATGTCTTTTTACACTATATAAAGGTGGAAATTTACATTGGAAACGTTTGGTTTAGCTGTTATAAAAGTTTGGTTTTTTAGTGCTGAAAATGCATTTTCAGCTCGCACTGTACACATTTGCTATGTGAGGCATTATCTCATAAGGGAAATACTGGACAATCAAATTAATGACTTCCCAGGCTTCAGGATGCCTTTTTACACTCTATAAATGTGGAAATTTACATTGGAAACGTTTGGTTTAGCTGTTAATGAAGTTTCGTTTTTTTAGTGCTGAAAATTCATTGTCTGCTGGCGCTGTACACTTTTTCTAAGTGTTGCAATATCTCATGAAGGAAATACTGGACAATCAAATTAATGACTTTCCAGGCTTCAGGATGCCTTTCTACACTATATAAAGGTGGAAATTTACATTGGAAACGTTTGGTTTAGCTGTTATAAAAGTTTGGTTTTTTAGTGCTGTAAATGCATTTTCAGCTCGCGCTGTACACATTTGCTATGAGAGGCATTATCTCATAAGGGAAATATTGGACAATCAAATTAATGACTGCCCAGGCTTCAGGATGTCTTTTTACACTATATAAAGGTGGAAATTTACATTGGAAACGTTTGGTTTAGCTGTTATAAAAGTTTGGTTTTTTAGTGCTGTAAATGCATTTTCAGCTCGCGCTGTACACATTTGCTATGAGAGGCATTATCTCATAAGGGAAATATTGGACAATCAAATTAATGGCTGCCCAGGCTTCAGGATGTCTTTTTACACTATATAAAGGTGGAAATTTACATTGGAAACGTTTAGTTTAGCTGTTAATGAAGTTTCGTTTTTTTAGTGCTGAAAATTCATTGTCTGCTGGCGCTGTACACTTTTTCTAAGTGTTGCAATATCTCATGAAGGAAATACTGGACAATCAAATTAATGACTTTCCAGGCTTCAGGATGCCTTTCTACACTATATAAAGGTGGAAATTTACATTGGAAACGTTTGGTTTAGCTGTTATAAAAGTTTGGTTTTTTAGTGCTGTAAATGCATTTTCAGCTCGCGCTGTACACATTTGCTATGAGAGGCATTATCTCATAAGGGAAATATTGGACAATCAAATTAATGACTGCCCAGGCTTCAGGATGTCTTTTTACACTATATAAGGGTGGAAATTTACATTGGAAACGTTTAGTTTAGCTGTTAATGAAGTTTCATTTTTTTAGTGCTGAAAATTCATTGTCTGCTGGCGCTGTACACTTTTTCTAAGTGTTGCAATATCTCATGAAGGAAATACTGGACAATCAAATTAATGACTTTCCAGGCTTCAGGATGCCTTTTTACACTATATAAAGGTGGAAATGTACATTGGAAACGTTTGGTTTAGCTGTTATAAAAGTTTGGTTTTTTAGTGCTGTAAATGCATTTTCAGCTCGCGCTGTACACATTTGCTATGAGAGGCATTATCTCATAAGGGAAATATTGGACAATCAAATTAATGACTGCCCAGGCTTCAGGATGTCTTTTTACACTATATAAAGGTGGAAATGTACATTGGAAACGTTTGGTTTAGCTGTTATAAAAGTTTGTTTTTTTAGTGCTGAAAATGCATTTTCAGCTCGCACTGTACACATTTGCTATGTGAGGCATTATCTCATAAGGGAAATACTGGACAATCAAATTAATGACTTCCCAGGCTTCAGGATGCCTTTTAACACTCTATAAATGTGGAAATTTACATTGGAAACGTTTGGTTTAGCTGTTAATGAAGTTTCGTTTTTTTAGTGCTGAAAATTCATTGTCTGCTGGCGCTGTACACTTTTTCTAAGTGTTGCAATATCTCATGAAGGAAATACTGGACAATCAAATTAATGACTTTCCAGGCTTCAGGATGCCTTTCTACACTATATAAAGGTGGAAATTTACATTTGAAACGTTTGGTTTAGCTGTTATAAAAGTTTGGTTTTTTAGTGCTGTAAATGCATTTTCAGCTCGCGCTGTACACATTTGCTATGAGAGGCATTATCTCATAAGGGAAATATTGGACAATCAAATTAATGACTGCCCAGGCTTCAGGATGTCTTTTTACACTATATAAAGGTGGAAATATACATTGGAAACGTTTAGTTTAGCTGTTAATGAAGTTTCTTTTTTTTAGTGCTGAAAATTCATTGTCTGCTGGCGCTGTACACTTTTTCTAAGTGTTGCAATATCTCATGAAGGAAATACTGGACAATCAAATTAATGACTTTCCAGGCTTCAGGATGCCTTTCTACACTATATAAAGGTGGAAATTTACATTGGAAACGTTTGGTTTAGCTGTTATAAAAGTTTGGTTTTTTATTGCTGTAAATGCATTTTCAGCTCGCGCTGTACACATTTGCTATGAGAGGCATTATCTCATAAGGGAAATATTGGACAATCAAATTAATGACTGCCCAGGCTTCAGGATGTCTTTTTACACTATATAAGGGTGGAAATTTACATTGGAAAGGTTTAGTTTAGCTGTTAATGAAGTTTCGTTTTTTTAGTGCTGAAAATTCATTGTCTGCTCGCACTGTCCACATTTGCTATGTGAGGCATTATCTCATAAGGGAAATACTGGACAATCAAATTAATGACTGCCCAGGCTTCAGGATGTCTTTTTACACTATATAAAGGTGGAAATTTACTTTGGAAACGTTTGGTTTAGCTGTTATAAAAGTTTGGTTTTTTAGTGCTGAAAATGCATTTTCAGCTCGCACTGTACACATTTGCTATGTGAGGCATTATCTCATAAGGGAAATACTGGACAATCAAATTAATGACTTCCCAGGCTTCAGGATGCCTTTTTACACTCTATAAATGTGGAAATTTACATTGGAAACGTTTGGTTTAGCTGTTAATGAAGTTTCGTTTTTTTAGTGCTGAAAATTCATTGTCTGCTGGCGCTGTACACTTTTTCTAAGTGTTGCAATATCTCATGAAGGAAATACTGGACAATCAAATTAATGACTTTCCAGGCTTCAGGATGCCTTTCTACACTATATAAAGGTGGAAATTTACATTGGAAACGTTTGGTTTAGCTGTTATAAAAGTTTGGTTTTTTAGAACTGTAAATGCATTTTCAGCTCGCACTGTACACATTTGCTATGTGAGGCATTATCTCATAAGGGAAATACTGGACAATAAAATTAATGACTTCCCAGGCTTCAGGACTCTATAAATGTGGAATTTTACATTGGAAACGTTTGGTTTAGCTGTTAATGAAGTTTCGTTTTTTTAGTGCTGAAAATTCATTGTCTGCTGGCGCTGTACACTTTTTCTAAGTGTTGCAATATCTCATGAAGGAAATACTGGACAATCAAATTAATGACTTTCCAGGCTTCAGGATGCCTTTCTACACTATATAAAGGTGGAAATTTACATTGGAAACGTTTGGTTTAGCTGTTATAAAAGTTTGGTTTTTTAGTGCTGTAAATGCATTTTCAGCTCGCGCTGTACACATTTGCTATGAGAGGCATTATCTCATAAGGGAAATATTGGACAATCAAATTAATGACTGCGCAGGCTTCAGGATGTATTTTTACACTATATAAAGGTGGAAATTTACATTGGAAACGTTTAGTTTAGCTGTTAATGAAGTTTCGTTTTTTTTAGTGCTGAAAATTCATTGTCTGCTGGCGCTGTACACTTTTTCTAAGTGTTGCAATATCTCATGAAGGAAATACTGGACAATCAAATTAATGACTTTCCAGGCTTCAGGATGCCTTTCTACACTATATAAAGGTGGAAATTTACATTGGAAACGTTTGGTTTAGCTGTTATAAAAGTTTGTTTTTTTAGTGCTGTAAAATGCATTTTCAGCTCGCGCTGTACACATTTGCTATGTGAGGCATTATCTCATAAGGGAAATACTGGACAATCTAATTAATGACTGCCCAGGCTTCAGGATGTCTTTTTACACTATATAAAGGTGGAAATTTACATTGGAAACGTTTGGTTTAGCTGTTATAAAAGTTTGGTTTTTTAGTGCTGAAAATGCATTTTCAGCTCGCACTGTACACATTTGCTATGTGAGGCATTATCTCATAAGGGAAATACTGGACAATCAAATTAATGACTTCCCAGGCTTCAGGATGCCTTTTTACACTCTATAAATGTGGAAATTTACATTGGAAACGTTTGGTTTAGCTGTTAATGAAGTTTCGTTTTTTTAGTGCTGAAAATTCATTGTCTGCTGGCGCTGTACACTTTTTCTAAGTGTTGCAATATCTCATGAAGGAAATACTGGACAATCAAATTAATGACTTTCCAGGCTTCAGGATGCCTTTCTACACTATATAAAGGTGGAAATTTACATTGGAAACGTTTGGTTTAGCTGTTATAAAAGTTTGGTTTTTTAGTGCTGTAAATGCATTTTCAGCTCGCGCTGTACACATTTGCTATGAGAGGCATTATCTCATAAGGGAAATATTGGACAATCAAATTAATGACTGCGCAGGCTTCAGGATGTATTTTTACACTATATAAAGGTGGAAATTTACATTGGAAACGTTTAGTTTAGCTGTTAATGAAGTTTCGTTTTTTTTAGTGCTGAAAATTCATTGTCTGCTGGCGCTGTACACTTTTTCTAAGTGTTGCAATATCTCATGAAGGAAATACTGGACAATCAAATTAATGACTTTCCAGGCTTCAGGATGCCTTTCTACACTATATAAAGGTGGAAATTTACATTGGAAACGTTTGGTTTAGCTGTTATAAAAGTTTGTTTTTTTAGTGCTGTAAAATGCATTTTCAGCTCGCGCTGTACACATTTGCTATGTGAGGCATTATCTCATAAGGGAAATACTGGACAATCTAATTAATGACTGCCCAGGCTTCAGGATGTCTTTTTACACTATATAAAGGTGGAAATTTACATTGGAAACGTTTGGTTTAGCTGTTATAAAAGTTTGGTTTTTTAGTGCTGAAAATGCATTTTCAGCTCGCACTGTACACATTTGCTATGTGAGGCATTATCTCATAAGGGAAATACTGGACAATCAAATTAATGACTTCCCAGGCTTCAGGATGCCTTTTTACACTCTATAAATGTGGAAATTTACATTGGAAACGTTTGGTTTAGCTGTTAATGAAGTTTCGTTTTTTTAGTGCTGAAAATTCATTGTCTGCTGGCGCTGTACACTTTTTCTAAGTGTTGCAATATCTCATGAAGGAAATACTGGACAATCAAATTAATGACTTTCCAGGCTTCAGGATGCCTTTCTACACTATATAAAGGTGGAAATTTACATTGGAAACGTTTGGTTTAGCTGTTATAAAAGTTTGGTTTTTTAGTGCTGTAAATGCATTTTCAGCTCGCGCTGTACACATTTGCTATGAGAGGCATTATCTCATAAGGGAAATATTGGACAATCAAATTAATGACTGCCCAGGCTTCAGGATGTCTTTTTACACTATATAAAGGTGGAAATTTACATTGGAAACGTTTGGTTTAGCTGTTATAAAAGTTTGGTTTTTTAGTGCTGTAAATGCATTTTCAGCTCGCGCTGTACACATTTGCTATGAGAGGCATTATCTCATAAGGGAAATATTGGACAATCAAATTAATGGCTGCCCAGGCTTCAGGATGTCTTTTTACACTATATAAAGGTGGAAATTTACATTGGAAACGTTTAGTTTAGCTGTTAATGAAGTTTCGTTTTTTTAGTGCTGAAAATTCATTGTCTGCTGGCGCTGTACACTTTTTCTAAGTGTTGCAATATCTCATGAAGGAAATACTGGACAATCAAATTAATGACTTTCCAGGCTTCAGGATGCCTTTCTACACTATATAAAGGTGGAAATTTACATTGGAAACGTTTGGTTTAGCTGTTATAAAAGTTTGGTTTTTTATTGCTGTAAATGCATTTTCAGCTCGCGCTGTACACATTTGCTATGAGAGGCATTATCTCATAAGGGAAATATTGGACAATCAAATTAATGACTGCCCAGGCTTCAGGATGTCTTTTTACACTATATAAGGGTGGAAATTTACATTGGAAACGTTTAGTTTAGCTGTTAATGAAGTTTCGTTTTTTTAGTGCTGAAAATTCATTGTCTGCTGGCGCTGTACACTTTTTCTAAGTGTTGCAATATCTCATGAAGGAAATACTGGACAATCAAATTAATGACTTTCCAGGCTTCAGGATGCCTTTTTACACTATATAAAGGTGGAAATGTACATTGGAAACGTTTGGTTTAGCTGTTATAAAAGTTTGGTTTTTTAGTGCTGTAAATGCATTTTCAGCTCGCGCTGTACACATTTGCTATGAGAGGCATTATCTCATAAGGGAAATATTGGACAATCAAATTAATGACTGCCCAGGCTTCAGGATGTCTTTTTACACTATATAAAGGTGGAAATTTACATTGGAAACGTTTAGTTTAGCTGTTATAAAAGTTTGTTTTTTTAGTGCTGTAAATGCATTTTCAGCTCGCGCTGTACACATTTGCTATGTGAGGCATTATCTCATAAGGGAAATACTGGACAATCAAATTAATGACTGCCCAGGCTTCAGGATGTCTTTTTACACTATATAAAGGTGGAAATTTACTTTGGAAACGTTTGGTTTAGCTGTTATAAAAGTTTGGTTTTTTATTGCTGTAAATGCATTTTCAGCTCGCGCTGTACACATTTGCTATGAGAGGCATTATCTCATAAGGGAAATATTGGACAATCAAATTAATGACTGCCCAGGCTTCAGGATGTCTTTTTACACTATATAAGGGTGGAAATTTACATTGGAAAGGTTTAGTTTAGCTGTTAATGAAGTTTCGTTTTTTTAGTGCTGAAAATTCATTGTCTGCTCGCACTGTCCACATTTGCTATGTGAGGCATTATCTCATAAGGGAAATACTGGACAATCAAATTAATGACTGCCCAGGCTTCAGGATGTCTTTTTACACTATATAAAGGTGGAAATGTACATTGGAAACGTTTGGTTTAGCTGTTATAAAAGTTTGGTTTTTTAGTGCTGTAAATGCATTTTCAGCTCGCGCTGTACACATTTGCTATGAGAGGCATTATCTCATAAGGGAAATATTGGACAATCAAATTAATGACTGCCCAGGCTTCAGGATGTCTTTTTACACTATATAAAGGTGGAAATTTACATTGGAAACGTTTGGTTTAGCTGTTATAAAAGTTTGGTTTTTTAGTGCTGTAAATGCATTTTCAGCTCGCGCTGTACACATTTGCTATGTGAGGCATTATCTCATAAGGGAAATACTGGACAATCAAATTAATGACTGCCCAGGCTTCAGGATGTCTTTTTACACTATATAAAGGTGGAAATTTACTTTGGAAACGTTTGGTTTAGCTGTTATAAAAGTTTGGTTTTTTAGTGCTGAAAATGCATTTTCAGCTCGCACTGTACACATTTGCTATGTGAGGCATTATCTCATAAGGGAAATACTGGACAATCAAATTAATGACTTCCCAGGCTTCAGGATGCCTTTTTACACTCTATAAATGTGGAAATTTACATTGGAAACGTTTGGTTTAGCTGTTAATGAAGTTTCGTTTTTTTAGTGCTGAAAATTCATTGTCTGCTGGCGCTGTACACTTTTTCTAAGTGTTGCAATATCTCATGAAGGAAATACTGGACAATCAAATTAATGACTTTCCAGGCTTCAGGATGCCTTTCTACACTATATAAAGGTGGAAATTTACATTGGAAACGTTTGGTTTAGCTGTTATAAAAGTTTGGTTTTTTAGAACTGTAAATGCATTTTCAGCTCGCACTGTACACATTTGCTATGTGAGGCATTATCTCATAAGGGAAATACTGGACAATAAAATTAATGACTTCCCAGGCTTCAGGACTCTATAAATGTGGAATTTTACATTGGAAACGTTTGGTTTAGCTGTTAATGAAGTTTCGTTTTTTTAGTGCTGAAAATTCATTGTCTGCTGGCGCTGTACACTTTTTCTAAAGTGTTGCAATATCTCATGAAGGAAATACTGGACAATCAAATTAATGACTTTCCAGGCTTCAGGATGCCTTTCTACACTATATAAAGGTGGAAATTTACATTGGAAACGTTTGGTTTAGCTGTTATAAAAGTTTGGTTTTTTAGTGCTGTAAATGCATTTTCAGCTCGCGCTGTACACATTTGCTATGAGAGGCATTATCTCATAAGGGAAATATTGGACAATCAAATTAATGACTGCGCAGGCTTCAGGATGTATTTTTACACTATATAAAGGTGGAAATTTACATTGGAAACGTTTAGTTTAGCTGTTAATGAAGTTTCGTTTTTTTTAGTGCTGAAAATTCATTGTCTGCTGGCGCTGTACACTTTTTCTAAGTGTTGCAATATCTCATGAAGGAAATACTGGACAATCAAATTAATGACTTTCCAGGCTTCAGGATGCCTTTCTACACTATATAAAGGTGGAAATTTACATTGGAAACGTTTGGTTTAGCTGTTATAAAAGTTTGTTTTTTTAGTGCTGTAAAATGCATTTTCAGCTCGCGCTGTACACATTTGCTATGTGAGGCATTATCTCATAAGGGAAATACTGGACAATCTAATTAATGACTGCCCAGGCTTCAGGATGTCTTTTTACACTATATAAAGGTGGAAATTTACATTGGAAACGTTTGGTTTAGCTGTTATAAAAGTTTGGTTTTTTAGTGCTGAAAATGCATTTTCAGCTCGCACTGTACACATTTGCTATGTGAGGCATTATCTCATAAGGGAAATACTGGACAATCAAATTAATGACTTCCCAGGCTTCAGGATGCCTTTTTACACTCTATAAATGTGGAAATTTACATTGGAAACGTTTGGTTTAGCTGTTAATGAAGTTTCGTTTTTTTAGTGCTGAAAATTCATTGTCTGCTGGCGCTGTACACTTTTTCTAAGTGTTGCAATATCTCATGAAGGAAATACTGGACAATCAAATTAATGACTTTCCAGGCTTCAGGATGCCTTTCTACACTATATAAAGGTGGAAATTTACATTGGAAACGTTTGGTTTAGCTGTTATAAAAGTTTGGTTTTTTAGTGCTGTAAATGCATTTTCAGCTCGCGCTGTACACATTTGCTATGAGAGGCATTATCTCATAAGGGAAATATTGGACAATCAAATTAATGACTGCCCAGGCTTCAGGATGTCTTTTTACACTATATAAAGGTGGAAATTTACATTGGAAACGTTTGGTTTAGCTGTTATAAAAGTTTGGTTTTTTAGTGCTGTAAATGCATTTTCAGCTCGCGCTGTACACATTTGCTATGAGAGGCATTATCTCATAAGGGAAATATTGGACAATCAAATTAATGGCTGCCCAGGCTTCAGGATGTCTTTTTACACTATATAAAGGTGGAAATTTACATTGGAAACGTTTAGTTTAGCTGTTAATGAAGTTTCGTTTTTTTAGTGCTGAAAATTCATTGTCTGCTGGCGCTGTACACTTTTTCTAAGTGTTGCAATATCTCATGAAGGAAATACTGGACAATCAAATTAATGACTTTCCAGGCTTCAGGATGCCTTTCTACACTATATAAAGGTGGAAATTTACATTGGAAACGTTTGGTTTAGCTGTTATAAAAGTTTGGTTTTTTAGTGCTGTAAATGCATTTTCAGCTCGCGCTGTACACATTTGCTATGAGAGGCATTATCTCATAAGGGAAATATTGGACAATCAAATTAATGACTGCCCAGGCTTCAGGATGTCTTTTTACACTATATAAGGGTGGAAATTTACATTGGAAACGTTTAGTTTAGCTGTTAATGAAGTTTCGTTTTTTTAGTGCTGAAAATTCATTGTCTGCTGGCGCTGTACACTTTTTCTAAGTGTTGCAATATCTCATGAAGGAAATACTGGACAATCAAATTAATGACTTTCCAGGCTTCAGGATGCCTTTTTACACTATATAAAGGTGGAAATGTACATTGGAAACGTTTGGTTTAGCTGTTATAAAAGTTTGGTTTTTTAGTGCTGTAAATGCATTTTCAGCTCGCGCTGTACACATTTGCTATGAGAGGCATTATCTCATAAGGGAAATATTGGACAATCAAATTAATGACTGCCCAGGCTTCAGGATGTCTTTTTACACTATATAAAGGTGGAAATTTACATTGGAAACGTTTAGTTTAGCTGTTATAAAAGTTTGTTTTTTTAGTGCTGTAAATGCATTTTCAGCTCGCGCTGTACACATTTGCTATGTGAGGCATTATCTCATAAGGGAAATACTGGACAATCAAATTAATGACTGCCCAGGCTTCAGGATGTCTTTTTACACTATATAAAGGTGGAAATTTACTTTGGAAACGTTTGGTTTAGCTGTTATAAAAGTTTGGTTTTTTATTGCTGTAAATGCATTTTCAGCTCGCGCTGTACACATTTGCTATGAGAGGCATTATCTCATAAGGGAAATATTGGACAATCAAATTAATGACTGCCCAGGCTTCAGGATGTCTTTTTACACTATATAAGGGTGGAAATTTACATTGGAAAGGTTTAGTTTAGCTGTTAATGAAGTTTCGTTTTTTTAGTGCTGAAAATTCATTGTCTGCTCGCACTGTCCACATTTGCTATGTGAGGCATTATCTCATAAGGGAAATACTGGACAATCAAATTAATGACTGCCCAGGCTTCAGGATGTCTTTTTACACTATATAAAGGTGGAAATGTACATTGGAAACGTTTGGTTTAGCTGTTATAAAAGTTTGGTTTTTTAGTGCTGTAAATGCATTTTCAGCTCGCGCTGTACACATTTGCTATGAGAGGCATTATCTCATAAGGGAAATATTGGACAATCAAATTAATGACTGCCCAGGCTTCAGGATGTCTTTTTACACTATATAAAGGTGGAAATTTACATTGGAAACGTTTGGTTTAGCTGTTATAAAAGTTTGGTTTTTTTAGTGCTGTAAATGCATTTTCAGCTCGCGCTGTACACATTTGCTATGTGAGGCATTATCTCATAAGGGAAATACTGGACAATCAAATTAATGACTGCCCAGGCTTCAGGATGTCTTTTTACACTATATAAAGGTGGAAATTTACTTTGGAAACGTTTGGTTTAGCTGTTATAAAAGTTTGGTTTTTTAGTGCTGAAAATGCATTTTCAGCTCGCACTGTACACATTTGCTATGTGAGGCATTATCTCATAAGGGAAATACTGGACAATCAAATTAATGACTTCCCAGGCTTCAGGATGCCTTTTTACACTCTATAAATGTGGAAATTTACATTGGAAACGTTTGGTTTAGCTGTTAATGAAGTTTCGTTTTTTTAGTGCTGAAAATTCATTGTCTGCTGGCGCTGTACACTTTTTCTAAGTGTTGCAATATCTCATGAAGGAAATACTGGACAATCAAATTAATGACTTTCCAGGCTTCAGGATGCCTTTCTACACTATATAAAGGTGGAAATTTACATTGGAAACGTTTGGTTTAGCTGTTATAAAAGTTTGGTTTTTTAGAACTGTAAATGCATTTTCAGCTCGCACTGTACACATTTGCTATGTGAGGCATTATCTCATAAGGGAAATACTGGACAATAAAATTAATGACTTCCCAGGCTTCAGGACTCTATAAATGTGGAATTTTACATTGGAAACGTTTGGTTTAGCTGTTAATGAAGTTTCGTTTTTTTAGTGCTGAAAATTCATTGTCTGCTGGCGCTGTACACTTTTTCTAAGTGTTGCAATATCTCATGAAGGAAATACTGGACAATCAAATTAATGACTTTCCAGGCTTCAGGATGCCTTTCTACACTATATAAAGGTGGAAATTTACATTGGAAACGTTTGGTTTAGCTGTTATAAAAGTTTGGTTTTTTAGTGCTGTAAATGCATTTTCAGCTCGCGCTGTACACATTTGCTATGAGAGGCATTATCTCATAAGGGAAATATTGGACAATCAAATTAATGACTGCGCAGGCTTCAGGATGTATTTTTACACTATATAAAGGTGGAAATTTACATTGGAAACGTTTAGTTTAGCTGTTAATGAAGTTTCGTTTTTTTTAGTGCTGAAAATTCATTGTCTGCTGGCGCTGTACACTTTTTCTAAGTGTTGCAATATCTCATGAAGGAAATACTGGACAATCAAATTAATGACTTTCCAGGCTTCAGGATGCCTTTCTACACTATATAAAGGTGGAAATTTACATTGGAAACGTTTGGTTTAGCTGTTATAAAAGTTTGGTTTTTTATTGCTGTAAATGCATTTTCAGCTCGCGCTGTACACATTTGCTATGAGAGGCATTATCTCATAAGGGAAATATTGGACAATCAAATTAATGACTGCCCAGGCTTCAGGATGTCTTTTTACACTATATAAAGGTGGAAATTTACATTGGAAACGTTTGGTTTAGCTGTTATAAAAGTTTGGTTTTTTTAGTGCTGAAAATGCATTTTCAGCTCGCACTGTCCACATTTGCTATGTGAGGCATTATCTCAAAAGGGAAATACTGGACAATCAAATTAATGACTGCCCAGGCTTCAGGATGTCTTTTTACACTATATAAAGGTGGAAATGTACATTGGAAACGTTTGGTTTAGCTGTTATAAAAGTTTGGTTTTTTAGTGCTGAAAATGCATTTTCAGCTCGCACTGTACACATTTGCTATGTGAGGCATTATCTCATAAGGGAAATACTGGACAATCAAATTAATGACTTCCCAGGCTTCAGGATGCCTTTTTACACTCTATAAATGTGGAAATTTACATTGGAAACGTTTGGTTTAGCTGTTAATGAAGTTTCGTTTTTTTAGTGCTGAAAATTCATTGTCTGCTGGCGCTGTACACTTTTTCTAAGTGTTGCAATATCTCATGAAGGAAATACTGGACAATCAAATTAATGACTTTCCAGGCTTCAGGATGCCTTTCTACACTATATAAAGGTGGAAATTTACATTGGAAACGTTTGGTTTAGCTGTTATAAAAGTTTGGTTTTTTAGTGCTGTAAATGCATTTTCAGCTCGCGCTGTACACATTTGCTATGAGAGGCATTATCTCATAAGGGAAATATTGGACAATCAAATTAATGACTGCCCAGGCTTCAGGATGTCTTTTTACACTATATAAAGGTGGAAATTTACATTGGAAACGTTTGGTTTAGCTGTTATAAAAGTTTGGTTTTTTAGTGCTGTAAATGCATTTTCAGCTCGCGCTGTACACATTTGCTATGAGAGGCATTATCTCATAAGGGAAATATTGGACAATCAAATTAATGGCTGCCCAGGCTTCAGGATGTCTTTTTACACTATATAAAGGTGGAAATTTACATTGGAAACGTTTAGTTTAGCTGTTAATGAAGTTTCGTTTTTTTAGTGCTGAAAATTCATTGTCTGCTGGCGCTGTACACTTTTTCTAAGTGTTGCAATATCTCATGAAGGAAATACTGGACAATCAAATTAATGACTTTCCAGGCTTCAGGATGCCTTTCTACACTATATAAAGGTGGAAATTTACATTGGAAACGTTTGGTTTAGCTGTTATAAAAGTTTGGTTTTTTATTGCTGTAAATGCATTTTCAGCTCGCGCTGTACACATTTGCTATGAGAGGCATTATCTCATAAGGGAAATATTGGACAATCAAATTAATGACTGCCCAGGCTTCAGGATGTCTTTTTACACTATATAAGGGTGGAAATTTACATTGGAAACGTTTAGTTTAGCTGTTAATGAAGTTTCGTTTTTTTAGTGCTGAAAATTCATTGTCTGCTGGCGCTGTACACTTTTTCTAAGTGTTGCAATATCTCATGAAGGAAATACTGGACAATCAAATTAATGACTTTCCAGGCTTCAGGATGCCTTTTTACACTATATAAAGGTGGAAATGTACATTGGAAACGTTTGGTTTAGCTGTTATAAAAGTTTGGTTTTTTAGTGCTGTAAATGCATTTTCAGCTCGCGCTGTACACATTTGCTATGAGAGGCATTATCTCATAAGGGAAATATTGGACAATCAAATTAATGACTGCCCAGGCTTCAGGATGTCTTTTTACACTATATAAAGGTGGAAATTTACTTTGGAAACGTTTGGTTTAGCTGTTATAAAAGTTTGGTTTTTTATTGCTGTAAATGCATTTTCAGCTCGCGCTGTACACATTTGCTATGAGAGGCATTATCTCATAAGGGAAATATTGGACAATCAAATTAATGACTGCCCAGGCTTCAGGATGTCTTTTTACACTATATAAGGGTGGAAATTTACATTGGAAAGGTTTAGTTTAGCTGTTAATGAAGTTTCGTTTTTTTAGTGCTGAAAATTCATTGTCTGCTCGCACTGTCCACATTTGCTATGTGAGGCATTATCTCATAAGGGAAATACTGGACAATCAAATTAATGACTGCCCAGGCTTCAGGATGTCTTTTTACACTATATAAAGGTGGAAATGTACATTGGAAACGTTTGGTTTAGCTGTTATAAAAGTTTGGTTTTTTAGTGCTGTAAATGCATTTTCAGCTCGCGCTGTACACATTTGCTATGAGAGGCATTATCTCATAAGGGAAATATTGGACAATCAAATTAATGACTGCCCAGGCTTCAGGATGTCTTTTTACACTATATAAAGGTGGAAATTTACATTGGAAACGTTTGGTTTAGCTGTTATAAAAGTTTGGTTTTTTAGTGCTGTAAATGCATTTTCAGCTCGCGCTGTACACATTTGCTATGTGAGGCATTATCTCATAAGGGAAATACTGGACAATCAAATTAATGACTGCCCAGGCTTCAGGATGTCTTTTTACACTATATAAAGGTGGAAATTTACTTTGGAAACGTTTGGTTTAGCTGTTATAAAAGTTTGGTTTTTTAGTGCTGAAAATGCATTTTCAGCTCGCACTGTACACATTTGCTATGTGAGGCATTATCTCATAAGGGAAATACTGGACAATCAAATTAATGACTTCCCAGGCTTCAGGATGCCTTTTTACACTCTATAAATGTGGAAATTTACATTGGAAACGTTTGGTTTAGCTGTTAATGAAGTTTCGTTTTTTTAGTGCTGAAAATTCATTGTCTGCTGGCGCTGTACACTTTTTCTAAGTGTTGCAATATCTCATGAAGGAAATACTGGACAATCAAATTAATGACTTTCCAGGCTTCAGGATGCCTTTCTACACTATATAAAGGTGGAAATTTACATTGGAAACGTTTGGTTTAGCTGTTATAAAAGTTTGGTTTTTTAGAACTGTAAATGCATTTTCAGCTCGCACTGTACACATTTGCTATGTGAGGCATTATCTCATAAGGGAAATACTGGACAATAAAATTAATGACTTCCCAGGCTTCAGGACTCTATAAATGTGGAATTTTACATTGGAAACGTTTGGTTTAGCTGTTAATGAAGTTTCGTTTTTTTAGTGCTGAAAATTCATTGTCTGCTGGCGCTGTACACTTTTTCTAAGTGTTGCAATATCTCATGAAGGAAATACTGGACAATCAAATTAATGACTTTCCAGGCTTCAGGATGCCTTTCTACACTATATAAAGGTGGAAATTTACATTGGAAACGTTTGGTTTAGCTGTTATAAAAGTTTGGTTTTTTAGTGCTGTAAATGCATTTTCAGCTCGCGCTGTACACATTTGCTATGAGAGGCATTATCTCATAAGGGAAATATTGGACAATCAAATTAATGACTGCGCAGGCTTCAGGATGTATTTTTACACTATATAAAGGTGGAAATTTACATTGGAAACGTTTAGTTTAGCTGTTAATGAAGTTTCGTTTTTTTTAGTGCTGAAAATTCATTGTCTGCTGGCGCTGTACACTTTTTCTAAGTGTTGCAATATCTCATGAAGGAAATACTGGACAATCAAATTAATGACTTTCCAGGCTTCAGGATGCCTTTCTACACTATATAAAGGTGGAAATTTACATTGGAAACGTTTGGTTTAGCTGTTATAAAAGTTTGTTTTTTTAGTGCTGTAAAATGCATTTTCAGCTCGCGCTGTACACATTTGCTATGTGAGGCATTATCTCATAAGGGAAATACTGGACAATCTAATTAATGACTGCCCAGGCTTCAGGATGTCTTTTTACACTATATAAAGGTGGAAATTTACATTGGAAACGTTTGGTTTAGCTGTTATAAAAGTTTGGTTTTTTAGTGCTGAAAATGCATTTTCAGCTCGCACTGTACACATTTGCTATGTGAGGCATTATCTCATAAGGGAAATACTGGACAATCAAATTAATGACTTCCCAGGCTTCAGGATGCCTTTTTACACTCTATAAATGTGGAAATTTACATTGGAAACGTTTGGTTTAGCTGTTAATGAAGTTTCGTTTTTTTAGTGCTGAAAATTCATTGTCTGCTGGCGCTGTACACTTTTTCTAAGTGTTGCAATATCTCATGAAGGAAATACTGGACAATCAAATTAATGACTTTCCAGGCTTCAGGATGCCTTTCTACACTATATAAAGGTGGAAATTTACATTGGAAACGTTTGGTTTAGCTGTTATAAAAGTTTGGTTTTTTAGTGCTGTAAATGCATTTTCAGCTCGCGCTGTACACATTTGCTATGAGAGGCATTATCTCATAAGGGAAATATTGGACAATCAAATTAATGACTGCCCAGGCTTCAGGATGTCTTTTTACACTATATAAAGGTGGAAATTTACATTGGAAACGTTTGGTTTAGCTGTTATAAAAGTTTGGTTTTTTAGTGCTGTAAATGCATTTTCAGCTCGCGCTGTACACATTTGCTATGAGAGGCATTATCTCATAAGGGAAATATTGGACAATCAAATTAATGGCTGCCCAGGCTTCAGGATGTCTTTTTACACTATATAAAGGTGGAAATTTACATTGGAAACGTTTAGTTTAGCTGTTAATGAAGTTTCGTTTTTTTAGTGCTGAAAATTCATTGTCTGCTGGCGCTGTACACTTTTTCTAAGTGTTGCAATATCTCATGAAGGAAATACTGGACAATCAAATTAATGACTTTCCAGGCTTCAGGATGCCTTTCTACACTATATAAAGGTGGAAATTTACATTGGAAACGTTTGGTTTAGCTGTTATAAAAGTTTCGTTTTTTAGTGCTGTAAATGCATTTTCAGCTCGCGCTGTACACATTTGCTATGAGAGGCATTATCTCATAAGGGAAATATTGGACAATCAAATTAATGACTGCCCAGGCTTCAGGATGTCTTTTTACACTATATAAGGGTGGAAATTTACATTGGAAACGTTTAGTTTAGCTGTTAATGAAGTTTCGTTTTTTTAGTGCTGAAAATTCATTGTCTGCTGGCGCTGTACACTTTTTCTAAGTGTTGCAATATCTCATGAAGGAAATACTGGACAATCAAATTAATGACTTTCCAGGCTTCAGGATGCCTTTTTACACTATATAAAGGTGGAAATGTACATTGGAAACGTTTGGTTTAGCTGTTATAAAAGTTTGGTTTTTTAGTGCTGTAAATGCATTTTCAGCTCGCGCTGTACACATTTGCTATGAGAGGCATTATCTCATAAGGGAAATATTGGACAATCAAATTAATGACTGCCCAGGCTTCAGGATGTCTTTTTACACTATATAAAGGTGGAAATTTACATTGGAAACGTTTAGTTTAGCTGTTATAAAAGTTTGTTTTTTTAGTGCTGTAAATGCATTTTCAGCTCGCGCTGTACACATTTGCTATGTGAGGCATTATCTCATAAGGGAAATACTGGACAATCAAATTAATGACTGCCCAGGCTTCAGGATGTCTTTTTACACTATATAAAGGTGGAAATTTACTTTGGAAACGTTTGGTTTAGCTGTTATAAAAGTTTGGTTTTTTATTGCTGTAAATGCATTTTCAGCTCGCGCTGTACACATTTGCTATGAGAGGCATTATCTCATAAGGGAAATATTGGACAATCAAATTAATGACTGCCCAGGCTTCAGGATGTCTTTTTACACTATATAAGGGTGGAAATTTACATTGGAAAGGTTTAGTTTAGCTGTTAATGAAGTTTCGTTTTTTTAGTGCTGAAAATTCATTGTCTGCTCGCACTGTCCACATTTGCTATGTGAGGCATTATCTCATAAGGGAAATACTGGACAATCAAATTAATGACTGCCCAGGCTTCAGGATGTCTTTTTACACTATATAAAGGTGGAAATGTACATTGGAAACGTTTGGTTTAGCTGTTATAAAAGTTTGGTTTTTTAGTGCTGTAAATGCATTTTCAGCTCGCGCTGTACACATTTGCTATGAGAGGCATTATCTCATAAGGGAAATATTGGACAATCAAATTAATGACTGCCCAGGCTTCAGGATGTCTTTTTACACTATATAAAGGTGGAAATTTACATTGGAAACGTTTGGTTTAGCTGTTATAAAAGTTTGGTTTTTTAGTGCTGTAAATGCATTTTCAGCTCGCGCTGTACACATTTGCTATGTGAGGCATTATCTCATAAGGGAAATACTGGACAATCAAATTAATGACTGCCCAGGCTTCAGGATGTCTTTTTACACTATATAAAGGTGGAAATTTACTTTGGAAACGTTTGGTTTAGCTGTTATAAAAGTTTGGTTTTTTAGTGCTGAAAATGCATTTTCAGCTCGCACTGTACACATTTGCTATGTGAGGCATTATCTCATAAGGGAAATACTGGACAATCAAATTAATGACTTCCCAGGCTTCAGGATGCCTTTTTACACTCTATAAATGTGGAAATTTACATTGGAAACGTTTGGTTTAGCTGTTAATGAAGTTTCGTTTTTTTAGTGCTGAAAATTCATTGTCTGCTGGCGCTGTACACTTTTTCTAAGTGTTGCAATATCTCATGAAGGAAATACTGGACAATCAAATTAATGACTTTCCAGGCTTCAGGATGCCTTTCTACACTATATAAAGGTGGAAATTTACATTGGAAACGTTTGGTTTAGCTGTTATAAAAGTTTGGTTTTTTAGAACTGTAAATGCATTTTCAGCTCGCACTGTACACATTTGCTATGTGAGGCATTATCTCATAAGGGAAATACTGGACAATAAAATTAATGACTTCCCAGGCTTCAGGACTCTATAAATGTGGAATTTTACATTGGAAACGTTTGGTTTAGCTGTTAATGAAGTTTCGTTTTTTTAGTGCTGAAAATTCATTGTCTGCTGGCGCTGTACACTTTTTCTAAGTGTTGCAATATCTCATGAAGGAAATACTGGACAATCAAATTAATGACTTTCCAGGCTTCAGGATGCCTTTCTACACTATATAAAGGTGGAAATTTACATTGGAAACGTTTGGTTTAGCTGTTATAAAAGTTTGGTTTTTTAGTGCTGTAAATGCATTTTCAGCTCGCGCTGTACACATTTGCTATGAGAGGCATTATCTCATAAGGGAAATATTGGACAATCAAATTAATGACTGCGCAGGCTTCAGGATGTATTTTTACACTATATAAAGGTGGAAATTTACATTGGAAACGTTTAGTTTAGCTGTTAATGAAGTTTCGTTTTTTTTAGTGCTGAAAATTCATTGTCTGCTGGCGCTGTACACTTTTTCTAAGTGTTGCAATATCTCATGAAGGAAATACTGGACAATCAAATTAATGACTTTCCAGGCTTCAGGATGCCTTTCTACACTATATAAAGGTGGAAATTTACATTGGAAACGTTTGGTTTAGCTGTTATAAAAGTTTGGTTTTTTATTGCTGTAAATGCATTTTCAGCTCGCGCTGTACACATTTGCTATGAGAGGCATTATCTCATAAGGGAAATATTGGACAATCAAATTAATGACTGCCCAGGCTTCAGGATGTCTTTTTACACTATATAAAGGTGGAAATTTACATTGGAAACGTTTGGTTTAGCTGTTATAAAAGTTTGGTTTTTTTAGTGCTGAAAATGCATTTTCAGCTCGCACTGTCCACATTTGCTATGTGAGGCATTATCTCAAAAGGGAAATACTGGACAATCAAATTAATGACTGCCCAGGCTTCAGGATGTCTTTTTACACTATATAAAGGTGGAAATGTACATTGGAAACGTTTGGTTTAGCTGTTATAAAAGTTTGGTTTTTTAGTGCTGAAAATGCATTTTCAGCTCGCACTGTACACATTTGCTATGTGAGGCATTATCTCATAAGGGAAATACTGGACAATCAAATTAATGACTTCCCAGGCTTCAGGATGCCTTTTTACACTCTATAAATGTGGAAATTTACATTGGAAACGTTTGGTTTAGCTGTTAATGAAGTTTCGTTTTTTTAGTGCTGAAAATTCATTGTCTGCTGGCGCTGTACACTTTTTCTAAGTGTTGCAATATCTCATGAAGGAAATACTGGACAATCAAATTAATGACTTTCCAGGCTTCAGGATGCCTTTCTACACTATATAAAGGTGGGAATTTACATTTGAAACGTTTGGTTTAGCTGTTATAAAAGTTTGGTTTTTTAGTGCTGTAAATGCATTTTCAGCTCGCGCTGTACACATTTGCTATGAGAGGCATTATCTCATAAGGGAAATATTGGACAATCAAATTAATGACTGCCCAGGCTTCAGGATGTCTTTTTACACTATATAAAGGTGGAAATATACATTGGAAACGTTTAGTTTAGCTGTTAATGAAGTTTCGTTTTTTTAGTGCTGAAAATTCATTGTCTGCTGGCGCTGAACACTTTTTCTAAGTGTTGCAATATCTCATGAAGGAAATACTGGACAATCAAATTAATGACTTTCCAGGCTTCAGTATGCCTTTCTACACTATATAAAGGTGGAAATTTACATTGGAAACGTTTGGTTTAGCTGTTATAAAAGTTTGGTTTTTTAGTGCTGTAAATGCATTTTCAGCTCGCGCTGTACACATTTGCTATGAGAGGCATTATCTCATAAGGGAAATATTGGACAATCAAATTAATGACTGCCCAGGCTTCAGGATGTCTTTTTACACTATATAAAGGTGGAAATTTACATTGGAAACGTTTGGTTTAGCTGTTATAAAAGTTTGGTTTTTTAGTGCTGTAAAATGCATTTTCAGCTCGCGCTGTACACATTTGCTATGTGAGGCATTATCTCATAAGGGAAATACTGGACAATCTAATTAATGACTGCCCAGGCTTCAGGATGTCTTTTTACACTATATAAAGGTGGAAATTTACATTGGAAACGTTTGGTTTAGCTGTTATAAAAGTTTGGTTTTTTAGTGCTGAAAATGCATTTTCAGCTCGCACTGTACACATTTGCTATGTGAGGCATTATCTCATAAGGGAAATACTGGACAATCAAATTAATGACTTCCCAGGCTTCAGGATGCCTTTTTACACTCTATAAATGTGGAAATTTACATTGGAAACGTTTGGTTTAGCTGTTAATGAAGTTTCGTTTTTTTAGTGCTGAAAATTCATTGTCTGCTGGCGCTGTACACTTTTTCTAAGTGTTGCAATATCTCATGAAGGAAATACTGGACAATCAAATTAATGACTTTCCAGGCTTCAGGATGCCTTTCTACACTATATAAAGGTGGAAATTTACATTGGAAACGTTTGGTTTAGCTGTTATAAAAGTTTGGTTTTTTAGTGCTGTAAATGCATTTTCAGCTCGCGCTGTACACATTTGCTATGAGAGGCATTATCTCATAAGGGAAATATTGGACAATCAAATTAATGACTGCCCAGGCTTCAGGATGTCTTTTTACACTATATAAAGGTGGAAATTTACATTGGAAACGTTTGGTTTAGCTGTTATAAAAGTTTGGTTTTTTAGTGCTGTAAATGCATTTTCAGCTCGCGCTGTACACATTTGCTATGAGAGGCATTATCTCATAAGGGAAATATTGGACAATCAAATTAATGGCTGCCCAGGCTTCAGGATGTCTTTTTACACTATATAAAGGTGGAAATTTACATTGGAAACGTTTAGTTTAGCTGTTAATGAAGTTTCGTTTTTTTAGTGCTGAAAATTCATTGTCTGCTGGCGCTGTACACTTTTTCTAAGTGTTGCAATATCTCATGAAGGAAATACTGGACAATCAAATTAATGACTTTCCAGGCTTCAGGATGCCTTTCTACACTATATAAAGGTGGAAATTTACATTGGAAACGTTTGGTTTAGCTGTTATAAAAGTTTGGTTTTTTAGTGCTATAAATGCATTTTCAGCTCGCGCTGTACACATTTGCTATGAGAGGCATTATCTCATAAGGGAAATATTGGACAATCAAATTAATGACTGCCCAGGCTTCAGGATGTCTTTTTACACTATATAAGGGTGGAAATTTACATTGGAAACGTTTAGTTTAGCTGTTAATGAAGTTTCGTTTTTTTAGTGCTGAAAATTCATTGTCTGCTGGCGCTGTACACTTTTTCTAAGTGTTGCAATATCTCATGAAGGAAATACTGGACAATCAAATTAATGACTTTCCAGGCTTCAGGATGCCTTTTTACACTATATAAAGGTGGAAATGTACATTGGAAACGTTTGGTTTAGCTGTTATAAAAGTTTGGTTTTTTAGTGCTGTAAATGCATTTTCAGCTCGCGCTGTACACATTTGCTATGAGAGGCATTATCTCATAAGGGAAATATTGGACAATCAAATTAATGACTGCCCAGGCTTCAGGATGTCTTTTTACACTATATAAAGGTGGAAATGTACATTGGAAACGTTTGGTTTAGCTGTTATAAAAGTTTGTTTTTTTAGTGCTGAAAATGCATTTTCAGCTCGCACTGTACACATTTGCTATGTGAGGCATTATCTCATAAGGGAAATACTGGACAATCAAATTAATGACTTCCCAGGCTTCAGGATGCCTTTTAACACTCTATAAATGTGGAAATTTACATTGGAAACGTTTGGTTTAGCTGTTAATGAAGTTTCGTTTTTTTAGTGCTGAAAATTCATTGTCTGCTGGCGCTGTACACTTTTTCTAAGAGTTGCAATATCTCATGAAGGAAATACTGGACAATCAAATTAATGACTTTCCAGGCTTCAGGATGCCTTTCTACACTATATAAAGGTGGAAATATACATTGGAAACGTTTAGTTTAGCTGTTAATGAAGTTTCTTTTTTTTAGTGCTGAAAATTCATTGTCTGCTGGCGCTGTACACTTTTTCTAAGTGTTGCAATATCTCATGAAGGAAATACTGGACAATCAAATTAATGACTTTCCAGGCTTCAGGATGCCTTTCTACACTATATAAAGGTGGAAATTTACATTGGAAACGTTTGGTTTAGCTGTTATAAAAGTTTGGTTTTTTATTGCTGTAAATGCATTTTCAGCTCGCGCTGTACACATTTGCTATGAGAGGCATTATCTCATAAGGGAAATATTGGACAATCAAATTAATGACTGCCCAGGCTTCAGGATGTCTTTTTACACTATATAAGGGTGGAAATTTACATTGGAAAGGTTTAGTTTAGCTGTTAATGAAGTTTCGTTTTTTTAGTGCTGAAAATTCATTGTCTGCTCGCACTGTCCACATTTGCTATGTGAGGCATTATCTCATAAGGGAAATACTGGACAATCAAATTAATGACTGCCCAGGCTTCAGGATGTCTTTTTACACTATATAAAGGTGGAAATGTACATTGGAAACGTTTGGTTTAGCTGTTATAAAAGTTTGGTTTTTTAGTGCTGTAAATGCATTTTCAGCTCGCGCTGTACACATTTGCTATGAGAGGCATTATCTCATAAGGGAAATATTGGACAATCAAATTAATGACTGCCCAGGCTTCAGGATGTCTTTTTACACTATATAAAGGTGGAAATTTACATTGGAAACGTTTGGTTTAGCTGTTATAAAAGTTTGGTTTTTTAGTGCTGTAAATGCATTTTCAGCTCGCGCTGTACACATTTGCTATGTGAGGCATTATCTCATAAGGGAAATACTGGACAATCAAATTAATGACTGCCCAGGCTTCAGGATGTCTTTTTACACTATATAAAGGTGGAAATTTACTTTGGAAACGTTTGGTTTAGCTGTTATAAAAGTTTGGTTTTTTAGTGCTGAAAATGCATTTTCAGCTCGCACTGTACACATTTGCTATGTGAGGCATTATCTCATAAGGGAAATACTGGACAATCAAATTAATGACTTCCCAGGCTTCAGGATGCCTTTTTACACTCTATAAATGTGGAAATTTACATTGGAAACGTTTGGTTTAGCTGTTAATGAAGTTTCGTTTTTTTAGTGCTGAAAATTCATTGTCTGCTGGCGCTGTACACTTTTTCTAAGTGTTGCAATATCTCATGAAGGAAATACTGGACAATCAAATTAATGACTTTCCAGGCTTCAGGATGCCTTTCTACACTATATAAAGGTGGAAATTTACATTGGAAACGTTTGGTTTAGCTGTTATAAAAGTTTGGTTTTTTAGAACTGTAAATGCATTTTCAGCTCGCACTGTACACATTTGCTATGTGAGGCATTATCTCATAAGGGAAATACTGGACAATAAAATTAATGACTTCCCAGGCTTCAGGATGCCTTTTTACACTCTATAAATGTGGAATTTTACATTGGAAACGTTTGGTTTAGCTGTTAAGTAAGTTTCGTTTTTTTAGTGCTGAAAATTCATTGTCTGCTGGCGCTGTACACTTTTTCTAAGTGTTGCAATATCTCATGAAGGAAATACTGGACAATCAAATTAATGACTTTCCAGGCTTCAGGATGCCTTTCTACACTATATAAAGGTGGAAATTTACATTGGAAACGTTTGGTTTAGCTGTTATAAAAGTTTGGTTTTTTAGTGCTGTAAATGCATTTTCAGCTCGCGCTGTACACATTTGCTATGAGAGGCATTATCTCATAAGGGAAATATTGGACAATCAAATTAATGACTGCGCAGGCTTCAGGATGTATTTTTACACTATATAAAGGTGGAAATTTACATTGGAAACGTTTAGTTTAGCTGTTAATGAAGTTTCGTTTTTTTTAGTGCTGAAAATTCATTGTCTGCTGGCGCTGTACACTTTTTCTAAGTGTTGCAATATCTCATGAAGGAAATACTGGACAATCAAATTAATGACTTTCCAGGCTTCAGGATGCCTTTCTACACTATATAAAGGTGGAAATTTACATTGGAAACGTTTGGTTTAGCTGTTATAAAAGTTTGGTTTTTTATTGCTGTAAATGCATTTTCAGCTCGCGCTGTACACATTTGCTATGAGAGGCATTATCTCATAAGGGAAATATTGGACAATCAAATTAATGACTGCCCAGGCTTCAGGATGTCTTTTTACACTATATAAAGGTGGAAATTTACATTGGAAACGTTTGGTTTAGCTGTTATAAAAGTTTGGTTTTTTTAGTGCTGAAAATGCATTTTCAGCTCGCACTGTCCACATTTGCTATGTGAGGCATTATCTCAAAAGGGAAATACTGGACAATCAAATTAATGACTGCCCAGGCTTCAGGATGTCTTTTTACACTATATAAAGGTGGAAATGTACATTGGAAACGTTTGGTTTAGCTGTTATAAAAGTTTGGTTTTTTAGTGCTGAAAATGCATTTTCAGCTCGCACTGTACACATTTGCTATGTGAGGCATTATCTCATAAGGGAAATACTGGACAATCAAATTAATGACTTCCCAGGCTTCAGGATGCCTTTTTACACTCTATAAATGTGGAAATTTACATTGGAAACGTTTGGTTTAGCTGTTAATGAAGTTTCGTTTTTTTAGTGCTGAAAATTCATTGTCTGCTGGCGCTGTACACTTTTTCTAAGTGTTGCAATATCTCATGAAGGAAATACTGGACAATCAAATTAATGACTTTCCAGGCTTCAGGATGCCTTTCTACACTATATAAAGGTGGAAATTTACATTTGAAACGTTTGGTTTAGCTGTTATAAAAGTTTGGTTTTTTAGTGCTGTAAATGCATTTTCAGCTCGCGCTGTACACATTTGCTATGAGAGGCATTATCTCATAAGGGAAATATTGGACAATCAAATTAATGACTGCCCAGGCTTCAGGATGTCTTTTTACACTATATAAAGGTGGAAATATACATTGGAAACGTTTAGTTTAGCTGTTAATGAAGTTTCGTTTTTTTAGTGCTGAAAATTCATTGTCTGCTGGCGCTGAACACTTTTTCTAAGTGTTGCAATATCTCATGAAGGAAATACTGGACAATCAAATTAATGACTTTCCAGGCTTCAGTATGCCTTTCTACACTATATAAAGGTGGAAATTTACATTGGAAACGTTTGGTTTAGCTGTTATAAAAGTTTGGTTTTTTAGTGCTGTAAATGCATTTTCAGCTCGCGCTGTACACATTTGCTATGAGAGGCATTATCTCATAAGGGAAATATTGGACAATCAAATTAATGACTGCCCAGGCTTCAGGATGTCTTTTTACACTATATAAAGGTGGAAATTTACATTGGAAACGTTTGGTTTAGCTGTTATAAAAGTTTGGTTTTTTAGTGCTGTAAAATGCATTTTCAGCTCGCGCTGTACACATTTGCTATGTGAGGCATTATCTCATAAGGGAAATACTGGACAATCTAATTAATGACTGCCCAGGCTTCAGGATGTCTTTTTACACTATATAAAGGTGGAAATTTACATTGGAAACGTTTGGTTTAGCTGTTATAAAAGTTTGGTTTTTTAGTGCTGAAAATGCATTTTCAGCTCGCACTGTACACATTTGCTATGTGAGGCATTATCTCATAAGGGAAATACTGGACAATCAAATTAATGACTTCCCAGGCTTCAGGATGCCTTTTTACACTCTATAAATGTGGAAATTTACATTGGAAACGTTTGGTTTAGCTGTTAATGAAGTTTCGTTTTTTTAGTGCTGAAAATTCATTGTCTGCTGGCGCTGTACACTTTTTCTAAGTGTTGCAATATCTCATGAAGGAAATACTGGACAATCAAATTAATGACTTTCCAGGCTTCAGGATGCCTTTCTACACTATATAAAGGTGGAAATTTACATTGGAAACGTTTGGTTTAGCTGTTATAAAAGTTTGGTTTTTTAGTGCTGTAAATGCATTTTCAGCTCGCGCTGTACACATTTGCTATGAGAGGCATTATCTCATAAGGGAAATATTGGACAATCAAATTAATGACTGCCCAGGCTTCAGGATGTCTTTTTACACTATATAAAGGTGGAAATTTACATTGGAAACGTTTGGTTTAGCTGTTATAAAAGTTTGGTTTTTTAGTGCTGTAAATGCATTTTCAGCTCGCGCTGTACACATTTGCTATGAGAGGCATTATCTCATAAGGGAAATATTGGACAATCAAATTAATGGCTGCCCAGGCTTCAGGATGTCTTTTTACACTATATAAAGGTGGAAATTTACATTGGAAACGTTTAGTTTAGCTGTTAATGAAGTTTCGTTTTTTTAGTGCTGAAAATTCATTGTCTGCTGGCGCTGTACACTTTTTCTAAGTGTTGCAATATCTCATGAAGGAAATACTGGACAATCAAATTAATGACTTTCCAGGCTTCAGGATGCCTTTCTACACTATATAAAGGTGGAAATTTACATTGGAAACGTTTGGTTTAGCTGTTATAAAAGTTTGGTTTTTTAGTGCTGTAAATGCATTTTCAGCTCGCGCTGTACACATTTGCTATGAGAGGCATTATCTCATAAGGGAAATATTGGACAATCAAATTAATGACTGCCCAGGCTTCAGGATGTCTTTTTACACTATATAAGGGTGGAAATTTACATTGGAAACGTTTAGTTTAGCTGTTAATGAAGTTTCGTTTTTTTAGTGCTGAAAATTCATTGTCTGCTGGCGCTGTACACTTTTTCTAAGTGTTGCAATATCTCATGAAGGAAATACTGGACAATCAAATTAATGACTTTCCAGGCTTCAGGATGCCTTTTTACACTATATAAAGGTGGAAATGTACATTGGAAACGTTTGGTTTAGCTGTTATAAAAGTTTGTTTTTTTAGTGCTGTAAATGCATTTTCAGCTCGCGCTGTACACATTTGCTATGAGAGGCATTATCTCATAAGGGAAATATTGGACAATCAAATTAATGACTGCCCAGGCTTCAGGATGTCTTTTTACACTATATAAAGGTGGAAATTTACATTGGAAACGTTTAGTTTAGCTGTTATAAAAGTTTGGTTTTTTAGTGCTGTAAATGCATTTTCAGCTCGCGCTGTACACATTTGCTATGTGAGGCATTATCTCATAAGGGAAATACTGGACAATCAAATTAATGACTGCCCAGGCTTCAGGATGTCTTTTTACACTATATAAAGGTGGAAATTTACTTTGGAAACGTTTGGTTTAGCTGTTATAAAAGTTTGGTTTTTTAGTGCTGAAAATTCATTGTCTGCTGGCGCTGTACACTTTTTCTAAGTGTTGCAATATCTCATGAAGGAAATACTGGACAATCAAATTAATGACTTTCCAGGCTTCAGGATGTCTTTTTACACTATATAAAGGTGGAAATTTAAATTGGAAACGTTTGGTTTAGCTGTTATAAAAGTTTGGTTTTTTTAGTGCTGAAAATGCATTTTCAGCTCGCACTGTCCACATTTGCTATGTGAGGCATTATCTCAAAAGGGAAATACTGGACAATCAAATTAATGACTGCCCAGGCTTCAGGATGTCTTTTTACACTATATAAAGGTGGAAATGTACATTGGAAACGTTTGGTTTAGCTGTTATAAAAGTTTGGTTTTTTAGTGCTGAAAATGCATTTTCAGCTCGCACTGTACACATTTGCTATGTGAGGCATTATCTCATAAGGGAAATACTGGACAATCAAATTAATGACTTCCCAGGCTTCAGGATGCCTTTTTACACTCTATAAATGTGGAAATTTACATTGGAAACGTTTGGTTTAGCTGTTAATGAAGTTTCGTTTTTTTAGTGCTGAAAATTCATTGTCTGCTGGCGCTGTACACTTTTTCTAAGTGTTGCAATATCTCATGAAGGAAATACTGGACAATCAAATTAATGACTTTCCAGGCTTCAGGATGCCTTTCTACACTATATAAAGGTGGAAATTTACATTTGAAACGTTTGGTTTAGCTGTTATAAAAGTTTGGTTTTTTAGTGCTGTAAATGCATTTTCAGCTCGCGCTGTACACATTTGCTATGAGAGGCATTATCTCATAAGGGAAATATTGGACAATCAAATTAATGACTGCCCAGGCTTCAGGATGTCTTTTTACACTATATAAAGGTGGAAATATACATTGGAAACGTTTAGTTTAGCTGTTAATGAAGTTTCGTTTTTTTAGTGCTGAAAATTCATTGTCTGCTGGCGCTGTACACTTTTTCTAAGTGTTGCAATATCTCATGAAGGAAATACTGGACAATCAAATCAATGACTTTCCAGGCTTCAGGATGCCTTTCTACACTATATAAAGGTGGAAATTTACATTGGAAACGTTTAGTTTAGCTGTTATAAAAGTTTGTTTTTTTTAGTGCTGTAAATGCATTTTCAGCTCGCACTGTACACATTTGCTATGTGAGGCATTATCTCATAAGGGAAATACTGGACAAACAAATTAATGACTTCCCAGGCTTAAGGATGCCTTTTTACACTCTATAAATGTGGAAATTTACATTGGAAACGTTTGGTTTAGCTGTTAATGAAGTTTCGTTTTTTTAGTGCTGAAAATTCATTGTCTGCTGGCGCTGTACACTTTTTCTAAGTGTTGCAATATCTCATGAAGGAAATACTGGACAATCAAATTAATGACTTTCCAGGCTTCAGGATGCCTTTCTACACTATATAAAGGTGGAAATGTACATTGGAAACGTTTGGTTTAGCTGTTATAAAAGTTTGTTTTTTTAGTGCTGAAAATGCATTTTCAGCTCGCACTGTACACATTTGCTATGTGAGGCATTATCTCATGAGGGAAATACTGGACAATCAAATTAATGACTGCCCAGGCTTCAGGATGTCTTTTTACACTATATAAAGGTGGAAATTTACATTGGAAACGTTTGGTTTAGCTTTTATAAAAGTTTGGTTTTTTAGTGCTGAAAATGCATTTTCAGCTCGCACTGTACACATTTGCTATGTGAGGCATTATCTCATAAGGGAAATACTGGACAATCAAATTAATGACTTCCCAGGCTTCAGGATGCCTTTTTACACTCTATAAATGTGGAAATTTACATTGGAAACGTTTGGTTTTTAGCTGTTAATGAAGTTTCGTTTTTTTAGTGCTGAAAATTCATTGTCTGCTGGCGCTGTACACTTTTTCTAAGTGTTGCAATATCTCATGAAGGAAATACTGGACAATCAAATTAATGACTTTCCAGGCTTCAGGATGCCTTTCTACACTATATAAAGGTGGAAATTTACATTGGAAACGTTTGGTTTAGCTGTTGAAAAAGTTTGGTTTTTTAGTGCTGTAAATGCATTTTCAGCTCGCGCTGTACACATTTGCTATGAGAGGCATTATCTCATAAGGGAAATATTGGACAATCAAATTAATGACTGCCCAGGCTTCAGGATGTCTTTTTACACTATATAAAGGTGGAAATTTACATTGGAAACGTTTGGTTTTTAGCTGTTAATGAAGTTTCGTTTTTTTAGTGCTGAAAATTCATTGTCTGCTGGCGCTGTACACTTTTTCTAAGTGTTGCAATATCTCATGAAGGAAATACTGGACAATCAAATTAATGACTTTCCAGGCTTCAGGATGCCTTTCTACACTATATAAAGGTGGAAATTTACATTGGAAACGTTTGGTTTAGCTGTTATAAAAGTTTGGTTTTTTAGTGCTGTAAATGCATTTTCAGCTCGCGCTGTACACATTTGCTATGTGAGGCATTATCTCATAAGGGAAATACTGGACAATCAAATTAATGACTGCCCAGGCTTCAGGATGTCTTTTTACACTATATAAAGGTGGAAATATACATTGGAAACGTTTAGTTTAGCTGTTAATGAAGTTTCGTATTTTTAGTGCTGAAAATTCATTGTCTGCTGGCGCTGTACACTTTTTCTAAGTGTTGCAATATCTCATGAAGGAAATACTGGACAATCAAATTAATGACTTTCCAGGCTTCAGGATGCCTTTCTACACTATATAAAGGTGGAAATTTACATTGGAAACGTTTGGTTTAGCTGTTATAAAAGTTTGGTTTTTTAGTGCTGTAAATGCATTTTCAGCTCGCGCTGTACACATTTGCTATGAGAGGCATTATCTCATAAGGGAAATATTGGACAATCAAATTAATGACTGCCCAGGCTTCAGGATGTCTTTTTACACTATATAAAGGTGGAAATTTACATTGGAAACGTTTAGTTTAGCTGTTAATGAAGTTTCGTTTTTTTTAGTGCTGAAAATTCATTGTCTGCTGGCGCTGTACACTTTTTCTAAGTGTTGCAATATCTCATGAAGGAAATACTGGACAATCAAATTAATGACTTTCCAGGCTTCAGGATGCCTTTCTACACTATATAAAGGTGGAAATTTACATTGGAAACGTTTGGTTTAGCTGTTATAAAAGTTTGGTTTTTTAGTGCTGTAAATGCATTTTCAGCTCGCGCTGTACACATTTGCTATGAGAGGCATTATCTCATAAGGGAAATATTGGACAATCAAATTAATGACTGCCCAGGCTTCAGGATGTCTTTTTACACTATATAAAGGTGGAAATTTACATTGGAAACGTTTGGTTTAGCTGTTATAAAAGTTTGGTTTTTTAGTGCTGTAAATGCATTTTCAGATCGCGCTGTACACATTTGCTATGAGAGGCATTATCTCATAAGGGAAATATTGGACAATCAAATTAATGACTGCCCAGGCTTCAGGATGTCTTTTTACACTATATAAAGGTGGAAATTTACATTGGAAACGTTTGGTTTAGCTGTTATAAAAGTTTGATTTTTTTAGTGCTGAAAATGCATTTTCAGCTCGCACTGTACACATTTGCTATGTGAGGCATTATCTCATAAGGGAAATACTGGACAATCAAATTAATGACTGCCCAGGCTTCAGGATGTCTTTTTACACTATCTAAAGGTGGAAATTTACATTGGAAACGTTTGGTTTAGCTGTTATAAAAGTTTGGTTTTTTAAGTGCTGAAAATGCATTTTCAGCTCGCACTGTACACATTTGCTATGTGAGGCATTATCTCATAAGGGAAATACTGGACAATCAAATTAATGACTTCCCAGGCTTCAGGATGCCTTTTTACACTCTATAAATGTGGAAATTTACATTGGAAACGTTTGGTTTAGCTGTTAATGAAGTTTCGTTTTTTTAGTGCTGAAAATTCATTGTCTGCTGGCGCTGTACACTTTTTC
Source organism: Idiotropiscis lumnitzeri (assembly GCF_059441095.1). Taxonomy (NCBI): domain Eukaryota; kingdom Metazoa; phylum Chordata; class Actinopteri; order Syngnathiformes; family Syngnathidae; genus Idiotropiscis; species Idiotropiscis lumnitzeri. Next base: position 1,255,374 of record NW_028283586.1, on the reverse strand, counting down.
TAAGTGTTGCAATATCTCATGAAGGAAATACTGGACAATCAAATTAATGACTTTCCAGGCTTCAGGATGCCTTTCTACACTATATAAAGGTGGAAATTTACATTTGAAACGTTTGGTTTAGCTGTTATAAAAGTTTGGTTTTTTAGTGCTGTAAATGCATTTTCAGCTCGCGCTGTACACATTTGCTATGAGAGGCATTATCTCATAAGGGAAATATTGGACAATCAAATTAATGACTGCCCAGGCTTCAGGATGTGTTTTTACACTATATAAAGGTGGAAATTTACATTGGAAACGTTTAGTTTAGCTGTTAATGAAGTTTCGTTTTTTTTAGTGCTGAAAATTCATTGTCTGCTGGCGCTGTACACTTTTTCTAAGTGTTGCAATATCTCATGAAGGAAATACTGGACAATCAAATCAATGACTTTCCAGGCTTCAGGATGCCTTTCTACACTATATAAAGGTGTAAATTTACATTGGAAACGTTTGGTTTAGCTGTTATAAAAGTTTGGTTTTTTAGTGCTGTAAATGCATTTTCAGCTCGCACTGTACACATTTGCTATATGAGGCATTATCTCATAAGGGAAATACTGGACAATCAAATTAATGACTTCCCAGGCTTCAGGATGCCTTTTTACACTCTATAAATGTGGAAATTTACATTGGAAACGTTTGGTTTAGCTGTTAATGAAGTTTCGTTTTTTTAGTGCTGAAAATTCATTGTCTGCTGGCGCTGTACACTTTTTCTAAGTGTTGCAATATCTCATGAAGGAAATACTGGACAATCAAATTAATGACTTTCCAGGCTTCAGGATGCCTTTCTACACTATATAAAGGTGGAAATGTACATTGGAAACGTTTGGTTTAGCTGTTATAAAAGTTTGTTTTTTTAGTGCTGAAAATGCATTTTCAGCTCGCACTGTACACATTTGCTATGTGAGGCATTATCTCATAAGGGAAATACTGGACAATCAAATTAATGACTGCCCAGGCTTCAGGATGTCTTTTTACACTATATAAAGGTGGAAATTTACATTGGAAACGTTTGGTTTAGCTGTTATAAAAGTTTGGTTTTTTAGTGCTGAAAATGCATTTTCAGCTCGCACTGTACACATTTGCTATGTGAGGCATTATCTCATAAGGGAAATACTGGACAATCAAATTAATGACTTCCCAGGCTTCAGGATGCCTTTTTACACTCTATAAATGTGGAAATTTACATTGGAAACGTTTGGTTTTTAGCTGTTAATGAAGTTTCGTTTTTTTAGTGCTGAAAATTCATTGTCTGCTGGCGCTGTACACTTTTTCTAAGTGTTGCAATATCTCATGAAGGAAATACTGGACAATCAAATTAATGACTTTCCAGGCTTCAGGATGCCTTTCTACACTATATAAAGGTGGAAATTTACATTGGAAACGTTTGGTTTAGCTGTTGTAAAAGTTTGGTTTTTTAGTGCTGTAAATGCATTTTCAGCTCGCGCTGTACACATTTGCTATGAGAGGCATTATCTCATAAGGGAAATATTCGACAATCAAATTAATGACTGCCCAGGCTTCAGGATGTCTTTTTACACTATATAAAGGTGGACATTTACATTGGAAACGTTTGGTTTAGCTGTTATAAAAGTTTGGTTTTTTTAGTGCTGAAAATGCATTTTCAGCTCGCACTGTACACATTTGCTATGTGAGGCATTATCTCATAAGGGAAATACTGGACAATCAAATTAATGACTGCCCAGGCTTCAGGATGTCTTTTTACACTATATAAAGGTGGAAATTTACATTGGAAACGTTTGGTTTAGCTGTTATAAAAGTTTGGTTTTTTAGTGCTGAAAATGCATTTTCAGCTCGCACTGTACACATTTGCTATGTGAGGCATTATCTCATAAGGGAAATACTGGACAATCAAATTAATGACTTCCCAGGCTTCAGGATGCCTTTTTACACTCTATAAATGTGGAAATTTACATTGGAAACGTTTGGTTTTTAGCTGTTAATGAAGTTTCGTTTTTTTAGTGCTGAAAATTCATTGTCTGCTGGCGCTGTACACTTTTTCTAAGTGTTGCAATATCTCATGAAGGAAATACTGGACAATCAAATTAATGACTTTCCAGGCTTCAGGATGCCTTTCTACACTATATAAAGGTGGAAATTTACATTGGAAACGTTTGGTTTAGCTGTTGTAAAAGTTTGGTTTTTTAGTGCTGTAAATGCATTTTCAGCTCGCGCTGTACACATTTGCTATGAGAGGCATTATCTCATAAGGGAAATATTCGACAATCAAATTAATGACTGCCCAGGCTTCAGGATGTCTTTTTACACTATATAAAGGTGGACATTTACATTGGAAACGTTTGGTTTAGCTGTTATAAAAGTTTGGTTTTTTTAGTGCTGAAAATGCATTTTCAGCTCGCACTGTACACATTTGCTATGTGAGGCATTATCTCATAAGGGAAATACTGGACAATCAAATTAATGACTGCCCAGGCTTCAGGATGTCTTTTTACACTATCTAAAGGTGGAAATTTACATTGGAAACGTTTGGTTTAGCTGTTATAAAAGTTTGGTTTTTTAGTGCTGAAAATGCATTTTCAGCTCGCACTGTACACATTTGCTATGTGAGGCATTATCTCATAAGGGAAATACTGGACAATCAAATTAATGACTTCCCAGGCTTCAGGATGCCTTTTTACACTCTATAAATGTGGAAATTTACATTGGAAACGTTTGGTTTAGCTGTTAATGGAGTTTCGTTTTTTTAGTGCTGAAAATTCATTGTCTGCTGGCGCTGTACACTTTTTCTAAGTGTTGCAATATCTCATGAAGGAAATACTGGACAATCAAATTAATGACTTTCCAGGCTTCAGGATGCCTTTCTACACTATATAAAGGTGGAAATTTACATTTGAAACGTTTGGTTTAGCTGTTATAAAAGTTTGGTTTTTTAGTGCTGTAAATGCATTTTCAGCTCGCGCTGTACACATTTGCTATGAGAGGCATTATCTCATAAGGGAAATATTGGACAATCAAATTAATGGCTGCCCAGGCTTCAGGATGTCTTTTTACTCTATATAAAGTTGGAAATTTACATTGGAAACGTTTAGTTTAGCTGTTAATGAAGTTTCGTTTTTTTAGTGCTGAAAATTCATTGTCTGCTGGCGCTGTACACTTTTTCTAAGTGTTGCAATATCTCATGAAGGAAATACTGGACAATCAAATCAATGACTTTCCAGGCTTCAGGATGCCTTTCTACACTATATAAAGGTGGAAATTTACATTGGAAACGTTTAGTTTAGCTGTTATAAAAGTTTGGTTTTTTTAGTGCTGTAAATGCATTTTCAGCTCGCACTGTACACATTTGCTATGTGAGGCATTATCTCATAAGGGAAATACTGGACAATCAAATTAATGACTTCCCAGGCTTCAGGATGCCTTTTTACACTCTATAAATGTGGAAATTTACATTGGAAACGTTTGGTTGAGCTGTTAATGAAGTTTCGTTTTTTTAGTGCTGAAAATTCATTGTCTGCTGGCGCTGTACACTTTTTCTAAGTGTTGCAATATCTCATGAAGGAAATACTGGACAATCAAATTAATGACTTTCCAGGCTTCAGGATGCCTTTCTACACTATATAAAGGTGGAAATTTACATTGGAAACGTTTGGTTTAGCTGTTGTAAAAGTTTGGTTTTTTAGTGCTGAAAATGCATTTTCAGCTCGCACTGTACACATTTGCTATGTGAGGCATTATCTCATAAGGGAAATACTGGACAATCAAATTAATGACTTCCCAGGGTTCAGGATGCCTTTTTACACTCTATAAATGTGGAAATTTACATTGGAAACGTTTGGTTTAGCTGTTAATGGAGTTTCGTTTTTTTAGTGCTGAAAATTCATTGTCTGCTGGCGCTGTACACTTTTTCTAAGTGTTGCAATATCTCATGAAGGAAATACTGGACAATCAAATTAATGACTTTCCAGGCTTCAGGATGCCTTTCTACACTATATAAAGGTGGAAATTTACATTTGAAACGTTTGGTTTAGCTGTTATAAAAGTTTGGTTTTTTAGTGCTGTAAATGCATTTTCAGCTCGCGCTGTACACATTTGCTATGAGAGGCATTATCTCATAAGGGAAATATTGGACAATCAAATTAATGGCTGCCCAGGCTTCAGGATGTCTTTTTACTCTATATAAAGTTGGAAATTTACATTGGAAACGTTTAGTTTAGCTGTTAATGAAGTTTCGTTTTTTTAGTGCTGAAAATTCATTGTCTGCTGGCGCTGTACACTTTTTCTAAGTGTTGCAATATCTCATGAAGGAAATACTGGACAATCAAATCAATGACTTTCCAGGCTTCAGGATGCCTTTCTACACTATATAAAGGTGGAAATTTACATTGGAAACGTTTAGTTTAGCTGTTATAAAAGTTTGGTTTTTTTAGTGCTGTAAATGCATTTTCAGCTCGCACTGTACACATTTGCTATGTGAGGCATTATCTCATAAGGGAAATACTGGACAATCAAATTAATGACTTCCCAGGCTTCAGGATGCCTTTTTACACTCTATAAATGTGGAAATTTACATTGGAAACGTTTGGTTGAGCTGTTAATGAAGTTTCGTTTTTTTAGTGCTGAAAATTCATTGTCTGCTGGCGCTGTACACTTTTTCTAAGTGTTGCAATATCTCATGAAGGAAATACTGGACAATCAAATTAATGACTTTCCAGGCTTCAGGATGCCTTTCTACACTATATAAAGGTGGAAATGTACATTGGAAACGTTTGGTTTAGCTGTTATAAAAGTTTGTTTTTTTAGTGCTGAAAATGCATTTTCAGCTCGCACTGTACACATTTGCTATGTGAGGCATTATCTCATAAGGGAAATACTGGACAATCAAATTAATGACTGCCCAGGCTTCAGGATGTCTTTTTACACTATATAAAGGTGGAAATTTACATTGGAAACGTTTGGTTTAGCTTTTATAAAAGTTTGGTTTTTTAGTGCTGAAAATGCATTTTCAGCTCGCACTGTACACATTTGCTATGTGAGGCATTATCTCATAAGGGAAATACTGGACAATCAAATTAATGACTTCCCAGGCTTCAGGATGCCTTTTTACACTCTATAAATGTGGAAATTTACATTGGAAACGTTTGGTTTTTAGCTGTTAATGAAGTTTCGTTTTTTTAGTGCTGAAAATTCATTGTCTGCTGGCGCTGTACACTTTTTCTAAGTGTTGCAATATCTCATGAAGGAAATACTGGACAATCAAATTAATGACTTTCCAGGCTTCAGGATGCCTTTCTACACTATATAAAGGTGGAAATTTACATTGGAAACGTTTGGTTTAGCTGTTGTAAAAGTTTGGTTTTTTAGTGCTTGTAAATGCATTTTCAGCTCGCGCTGTACACATTTGCTATGAGAGGCATTATCTCATAAGGGAAATATTGGACAATCAAATTAATGACTGCCCAGGCTTCAGGATGTCTTTTTACACTATATAAAGGTGGAAATTTACATTGGAAACGTTTGGTTTAGCTGTTATAAAAGTTTGGTTTTTTAGTGCTGAAAATGCATTTTCAGCTCGCACTGTACACATTTGCTATGTGAGGCATTATCTCATAAGGGAAATACTGGACAATCAAATTAATGACTTCCCAGGCTTCAGGATGCCTTTTTACACTCTATAAATGTGGAAATTTACATTGGAAACGTTTGGTTTAGCTGTTAATGGAGTTTCGTTTTTTTAGTGCTGAAAATTCATTGTCTGCTGGCGCTGTACACTTTTTCTAAGTGTTGCAATATCTCATGAAGGAAATACTGGACAATCAAATTAATGACTTTCCAGGCTTCAGGATGCCTTTCTACACTATATAAAGGTGGAAATTTACATTTGAAACGTTTGGTTTAGCTGTTATAAAAGTTTGGTTTTTTAGTGCTGTAAATGCATTTTCAGCTCGCGCTGTACACATTTGCTATGAGAGGCATTATCTCATCAGGGAAATATTGGACAATCAAATTAATGACTGCCCAGGCTTCAGGATTTCTTTTTACACTATATAAAGGTGGAAATTTACATTGGAAACGTTTGGTTTAGCTGTTATAAAAGTTTGTTTTTTTAGTGCTGTAAATGCATTTTCAGCTCGCGCTGTACACATTTGCTATGTGAGGCATTATCTCATAAGGGAAATACTGGACAATCAAATTAATGACTGCCCAGGCTTCAGGATGTCTTTTTACACTATATAAAGGTGGAAATTTACATTGGAAACGTTTGGTTTAGCTGTTATAAAAGTTTGTTTTTTTAGTGCTGAAAATGCATTTTCAGCTCGCACTGTACACATTTGCTATGTGAGGCATTATCTCATAAGGGAAATACTGGACAATCAAATTAATGACTTCCCAGGCTTCAGGATGCCTTTTTACACTCTATGAATGTGGAAATTTACATTGGAAACGTTTGGTTTAGCTGTTAATGAAGTTTCGTTTTTTTAGTGCTGAAAATTCATTGTCTGCTGGCGCTGTACACTTTTTCTAAGTGTTGCAATATCTCATGAAGGAAATACTGGACAATCAAATTAATGACTTTCCAGGCTTCAGGATGCCTTTCTACACTATATAAAGGTGGAAATTTACATTGGAAACGTTTGGTTTAGCTGTTATAAAAGTTTGTTTTTTTAGTGCTGTAAATGCATTTTCAGCTCGCGCTGTACACATTTGCTATGAGAGGCATTATCTCAAAAGGGAAATATTGGACAATCAAATTAATGACTGCCCAGGCTTCAGGATGTCTTTTTACACTATATAAAGGTGGAAATTTACATTGGAAACGTTTGGTTTAGCTGTTATAAAAGTTTGGTTTTTTAGTGCTGTAAATGCATTTTCAGCTCGCGCTGTACACATTTGCTATGAGAGGCATTATCTCATAAGGGAAATATTGGACAATCAAATTAATGGCTGCCCAGGCTTCAGGATGTCTTTTTACTCTATATAAAGTTGGAAATTTACATTGGAAACGTTTAGTTTAGCTGTTAATGAAGTTTCGTTTTTTTAGTGCTGAAAATTCATTGTCTGCTGGCGCTGTACACTTTTTCTAAGTGTTGCAATATCTCATGAAGGAAATACTGGACAATCAAATCAATGACTTTCCAGGCTTCAGGATGCCTTTCTACACTATATAAAGGTGGAAATTTACATTGGAAACGTTTAGTTTAGCTGTTATAAAAGTTTGGTTTTTTAGTGCTGTAAATGCATTTTCAGCTCGCACTGTACACATTTGCTATGTGAGGCATTATCTCATAAGGGAAATACTGGACAATCAAATTAATGACTTCCCAGGCTTCAGGATGCCTTTTTACACTCTATAAATGTGGAAATTTACATTGGAAACGTTTGGTTTAGCTGTTAATGAAGTTTCGTTTTTTTAGTGCTGAAAATTCATTGTCTGCTGGGGCTGTACACTTTTTCTAAGTGTTGCAATATCACATGAAGGAAATACTGGACAATCAAATTAATGACTTTCCAGGCTTCAGGGTGCCTTTCTACACTATATAAAGGTGGAAATGTACATTGGAAACGTTTGGTTTAGGTGTTATAAAAGTTTGTTTTTTTAGTGCTGTAAATGCGTTTTCAGCTCGCGCTGTACACATTTGCTATGAGAGGCATTGTCTCATAAGGGAAATATTGGACAATCAAATTAATGACTGCCCAGGCTTCAGGATGTCTTTTTACACTATATAAAGGTGGAAATTTACATTGGAAACGTTTGGTTTAGTTGTTATAAAAGTTTGGTTTTTTAGTGCTGAAAATGCATTTTCAGCTCGCACTGTACACATTTGCTATGTGAGGCATTATCTCATAAGGGAAATACTGGACAATCAAATTAATGACTGCCCAGGCTTCAGGATGTCTTTTTACACTATATAAAGGTGGAAATTTACATTGGAAACGTTTGGTTTAGCTGTTATAAAAGTTTGGTTTTTTAGTGCTGAAAATGCATTTTCAGCTCGCACTGTACACATTTGCTATGTGAGGCATTATCTCATAAGGGAAATACTGGACAATCAAATTAATGACTTCCCAGGCTTCAGGATGCCTTTTTACACTCTATAAATGTGGAAATTTACATTGGAAACGTTTGGTTTAGCTGTTAATGAAGTTTCGTTTTTTTAGTGCTGAAAATTCATTGTCTGCTGGCGCTGTAACTTTTTCTAAGTGTTGCAATATCTCATGAAGGAAATACTGGACAATCAAATTAATGACTTTCCAGGCTTCAGGATGCCTTTCTACACTATATAAAGGTGGAAATTTACATTGGAAACGTTTGGTTTAGCTGTTATAAAAGTTTGGTTTTTTAGTGCTGTAAATGCATTTTCAGCTCGCGCTGTACACATTTGCTATGAGAGGCATTATCTCATGAGGGAAATATTGGACAATCAAATTAATGACTGCCCAGGCTTCAGGATGTCTTTTTACACTATATAAAGGTGGAAATTTACATTGGAAACGTTTGGTTTAGCTGTTATAAAAGTTTGGTTTTTTTAGTGCTGAAAATGCATTTTCAGCTCGCACTGTACACATTTGCTATGTGAGGCATTATCTCATTAGGGAAATACTGGACAATCAAATTAATGACTGCCCAGGCTTCAGGATGTCTTTTTACACTATCTAAAGGTGGAAATTTACATTGGAAACGTTTGGTTTAGCTGTTATAAAAGTTTGGTTTTTTAGTGCTGAAAATGCATTTTCAGCTCGCACTGTACACATTTGCTATGTCAGGCATTATCTCAAAAGGGAAATACTGGACAATCAATGACTTCCCAGGCTTCAGGATGCCTTTTTACACTCTATAAATGTGGAAATTTACATTGGAAACGTTTGGTTTAGCTGTTAATGAAGTTTCGTTTTTTTAGTGCTGAAAATTCATTGTCTGCTGGCGCTGTACACTTTTTCTAAGTGTTGCAATATCTCATGAAGGAAATACTGGACAATCAAATTAATGACTTTCCAGGCTTCAGGATGCCTTTCTACACTATTTTAAGGTGGAAATTTACATTTGAAACGTTTGGTTTAGCTGTTATAAAAGTTTGGTTTTTTAGTGCTGTAAATGCATTTTCAGCTCGCGCTGTACACATTTGCTATGAGAGGCATTATCTCATAAGGGAAATATTGGACAATCAAATTAATGACTGCCCAGGCTTCAGGATGTCTTTTTACACTATATAAAGGTGGAAATATACATTGGAAACGTTTAGTTTAGCTGTTAATGAAGTTTCGTTTTTTTAGTGCTGAAAATTCATTGTCTGCTGGCGCTGTACACTTTTTCTAAGTGTTGCAATATCTCATGAAGGAAATACTGGACAATCAAATTAATGACTTTCCGGGCTTCAGGATGCCTTTTTACACTCTATAAATGTGGAAATTTACATTGGAAACGTTTGGTTTAGCTGTTATAAAAGTTTGGTTTTTTTAGTGCTGAAAATGCATTTTCAGCTCGCACTGTACACATTTGCTATGTGAGGCATTATCTCATAAGGGAAATACTGGACAATCAAATTAATGACTGCCCAGGCTTCAGGATGTCTTTTTACACTATATAAAGGTGGAAATTTACATTGGAAACGTTTGGTTTAGCTGTTATAAAAGTTTGGTTTTTTTAGTGCTGAAAATGCATTTTCAGCTCGCACTGTACACATTTGCTATGTGAGGCATTATCTCATAAGGGAAATACTGGACAATCAAATTAATGACTTCCCAGGCTTCAGGATGCCTTTTTACACTCTATAAATGTGGAAATTTACATTGGAAACGTTTGGTTTTTAGCTGTTAATGAAGTTTCGTTTTTTTAGTGCTGAAAATTCATTGTCTGCTGGCGCTGTACACTTTTTCTAAGTGTTGCAATATCTCATGAAGGAAATACTGGACAATCAAATTAATGACTTTCCAGGCTTCAGGATGCCTTTCTACACTATATAAAGGTGGAAATTTACATTGGAAACGTTTGGTTTAGCTGTTGTAAAAGTTTGGTTTTTTAGTGCTGTAAATGCATTTTCAGCTCGCGCTGTACACATTTGCTATGAGAGGCATTATCTCATAAGGGAAATATTGGACAATCAAATAAATGACTGCCCAGGCTTCAGGATGTCTTTTTACACTATATAAAGGTGGAAATTTACATTGGAAACGTTTGGTTTAGCTGTTATAAAAGTTTGGTTTTTTTAGTGCTGAAAATGCATTTTCAGCTCGCACTGTACACATTTGCTATGTGAGGCATTATCTCATAAGGGAAATACTGGACAATCAAATTAATGACTGCCCAGGCTTCAGGATGTCTTTTTACACTATCTAAAGGTGGAAATTTACATTGGAAACGTTTGGTTTAGCTGTTATAAAAGTTTGGTTTTTTAGTGCTGAAAATGCATTTTCAGCTCGCACTGTACACATTTGCTATGTGAGGCATTATCTCATAAGGGAAATACTGGACAATCAAATTAATGACTTCCCAGGGTTCAGGATGCCTTTTTACACTCTATAAATGTGGAAATTTACATTGGAAACGTTTGGTTTAGCTGTTAATGGAGTTTCGTTTTTTTAGTGCTGAAAATTCATTGTCTGCTGGCGCTGTACACTTTTTCTAAGTGTTGCAATATCTCATGAAGGAAATACTGGACAATCAAATTAATGACTTTCCAGGCTTCAGGATGCCTTTCTACACTATATAAAGGTGGAAATTTACATTTGAAACGTTTGGTTTAGCTGTTATAAAAGTTTGTTTTTTTAGTGCTGTAAATGCATTTTCAGCTCGCACTGTACACATTTGCTATGTGAGGCATTATCTCATAAGGGAAATACTGGACAATCAAATTAATGACTTCCCAGGGTTCAGGATGCCTTTTTACACTCTATAAATGTGGAAATTTACATTGGAAACGTTTGGTTTAGCTGTTAATGGAGTTTCGTTTTTTTAGTGCTGAAAATTCATTGTCTGCTGGCGCTGTACACTTTTTCTAAGTGTTGCAATATCTCATGAAGGAAATACTGGACAATCAAATCAATGACTTTCCAGGCTTCAGGATGCCTTTCTACACTATATAAAGGTGGAAATTTACATTGGAAACGTTTAGTTTAGCTGTTATAAAAGTTTGGTTTTTTTAGTGCTGTAAATGCATTTTCAGCTCGCACTGTACACATTTGCTATGTGAGGCATTATCTCATAAGGGAAATACTGGACAATCAAATTAATGACTTCCCAGGCTTCAGGATGCCTTTTTACACTCTATAAATGTGGAAATTTACATTGGAAACGTTTGGTTTAGCTGTTAATGAAGTTTCGTTTTTTTAGTGCTGAAAATTCATTGTCTGCTGGCGCTGTACACTTTTTCTAAGTGTTGCAATATCTCATGAAGGAAATACTGGACAATCAAATTAATGACTTTCCAGGCTTCAGGATGCCTTTCTACACTATATAAAGGTGGAAATGTACATTGGAAACGTTTGGTTTAGCTGTTATAAAAGTTTGTTTTTTTAGTGCTGTAAATGCATTTTCAGCTCGCGCTGTACACATTTGCTATGAGAGGCATTGTCTCATTAGGGAAATATTGGACAATCAAATTAATGACTGCCCAGGCTTCAGGATGTCTTTTTACACTATATAAAGGTGGAAATTTACATTGGAAACGTTTGGTTTAGCTGTTATAAAAGTTTGGTTTTTTTAGTGCTGAAAATGCATTTTCAGCTCGCACTGTACACATTTGCTATGTGAGGCATTATCTCATAAGGGAAATACTGGACAATCAAATTAATGACTGCCCAGGCTTCAGGATGTCTTTTTACACTATATAAAGGTGGAAATTTACATTGGAAACGTTTGGTTTAGCTGTTATAAAAGTTTGGTTTTTTAGTGCTGAAAATGCATTTTCAGCTCGCACTGTACACATTTGCTATGTGAGGCATTATCTCATAAGGGAAATACTGGACAATCAAATTAATGACTTCCCAGGCTTCAGGATGCCTTTTTACACTCTATAAATGTGGAAATTTACATTGGAAACGTTTGGTTTTTAGCTGTTAATGAAGTTTCGTTTTTTTAGTGCTGAAAATTCATTGTCTGCTGGCGCTGTACACTTTTTCTAAGTGTTGCAATATCTCATGAAGGAAATACTGGACAATCAAATTAATGACTTTCCAGGCTTCAGGATGCCTTTCTACACTATATAAAGGTGGAAATTTACATTGGAAACGTTTGGTTTAGCTGTTGTAAAAGTTTGGTTTTTTAGTGCTGTAAATGCATTTTCAGCTCGCGCTGTACACATTTGCTATGAGAGGCATTATCTCATAAGGGAAATATTGGACAATCAAATTAATGACTGCCCAGGCTTCAGGATGTCTTTTTACATATATAAAGGTGGAAATTTACATTGGAAACGTTTGGTTTAGCTGTTATAAAAGTTTGGTTTTTTAGTGCTGAAAATGCATTTTCAGCTCGCACTGTACACATTTGCTATGTGAGGCATTATCTCATAAGGGAAATACTGGACAATCAAATTAATGACTTCCCAGGCTTCAGGATGCCTTTTTACACTCTATAAATGTGGAAATTTACATTGGAAACGTTTGGTTTAGCTGTTAATGGAGTTTCGTTTTTTTAGTGCTGAAAATTCATTGTCTGCTGGCGCTGTACACTTTTTCTAAGTGTTGCAATATCTCATGAAGGAAATACTGGACAATCAAATTAATGACTGCCCAGGCTTCAGGATGTCTTTTTACACTATATAAAGGTGGAAATTTACATTGGAAACGTTTGGTTTAGCTGTTATAAAAGTTTGGTTTTTTTAGTGCTGAAAATGCATTTTCAGCTCGCACTGTACACATTTGCTATGTGAGGCATTATCTCATAAGGGAAATACTGGACAATCAAATTAATGACTGCCCAGGCTTCAGGATGTCTTTTTACACTATATAAAGGTGGAAATTTACATTGGAAACGTTTGGTTTAGCTGTTATAAAAGTTTGGTTTTTTAGTGCTGAAAATGCATTTTCAGCTCGCACTGTACACATTTGCTATGTGAGGCATTATCTCATAAGGGAAATACTGGACAATCAAATTAATGACTTCCCAGGCTTCAGGATGCCTTTTTACACTCTATAAATGTGGAAATTTACATTGGAAACGTTTGGTTTTTAGCTGTTAATGAAGTTTCGTTTTTTTAGTGCTGAAAATTCATTGTCTGCTGGCGCTGTACACTTTTTCTAAGTGTTGCAATATCTCATGAAGGAAATACTGGACAATCAAATTAATGACTTTCCAGGCTTCAGGATGCCTTTCTACACTATATAAAGGTGGAAATTTACATTGGAAACGTTTGGTTTAGCTGTTGTAAAAGTTTGGTTTTTTAGTGCTGTAAATGCATTTTCAGCTCGCGCTGTACACATTTGCTATGAGAGGCATTATCTCATAAGGGAAATATTCGACAATCAAATTAATGACTGCCCAGGCTTCAGGATGTCTTTTTACACTATATAAAGGTGGAAATTTACATTGGAAACGTTTGGTTTAGCTGTTATAAAAGTTTGGTTTTTTTAGTGCTGAAAATGCATTTTCAGCTCGCACTGTACACATTTGCTATGTGAGGCATTATCTCATAAGGGAAATACTGGACAATCAAATTAATGACTGCCCAGGCTTCAGGATGTCTTTTTACACTATCTAAAGGTGGAAATTTACATTGGAAACGTTTGGTTTAGCTGTTATAAAAGTTTGTTTTTTTAGTGCTGAAAATGCATTTTCAGCTCGCACTGTACACATTTGCTATGTGAGGCATTATCTCATAAGGGAAATATTGGACAATCAAATTAATGACTTCCCAGGCTTCAGGATGCCTTTTTACACTCTATAAATGTGGAAATTTACATTGGAAACGTTTGGTTTAGCTGTTAATGGAGTTTCGTTTTTTTAGTGCTGAAAATTCATTGTCTGCTGGCGCTGTACACTTTTTCTAAGTGTTGCAATATCTCATGAAGGAAATACTGGACAATCAAATTAATGACTTTCCAGGCTTCAGGATGCCTTTCCACACTATATAAAAGTGGAAATTTACATTTGAAACGTTTGGTTTAGCTGTTATAAAAGTTTGGTTTTTTAGTGCTGTAAATGCATTTTCAGCTCGCGCTGTACACATTTGCTATGAGAGGCATTATCTCATAAGGGAAATATTGGACAATCAAATTAATGACTGCCCAGGCTTCAGGATGTCTTTTTACACTATATAAAGGTGGAAATTTACATTGGAAACGTTTGGTTTAGCTGTTATAAAAGTTTGTTTTTTTAGTGCTGTAAATGCATTTTCAGCTCGCGCTGTACACATTTGCTATGTGAGGCATTATCTCATAAGGGAAATACTGGACAATCAAATTAATGACTGCCCAGGCTTCAGGATGTCTTTTTACACTATATAAAGGTGGAAATTTACATTGGAAACGTTTGGTTTAGCTGTTATAAAAGTTTGGTTTTTTAGTGCTGAAAATGCATTTTCAGCTCGCACTGTACACATTTGCTATGTGAGGCATTATCTCATAAGGGAAATACTGGACAATCAAATTAATGACTTCCCAGGCTTCAGGATGCCTTTTTACACTCTATAAATGTGGAAATTTACATTGGAAACGTTTGGTTTAGCTGTTAATGAAGTTTCGTTTTTTTAGTGCTGAAAATTCATTGTCTGCTGGCGCTGTACACTTTTTCTAAGTGTTGCAATATCTCATGAAGGAAATACTGGACAATCAAATTAATGACTTTCCAGGCTTCAGGATGCCTTTCTACACTATATAAAGGTGGAAATTTACATTGGAAACGTTTGGTTTAGCTGTTATAAAAGTTTGTTTTTTTAGTGCTGTAAATGCATTTTCAGCTCGCGCTGTACACATTTGCTATGAGAGGCATTATCTCATAAGGGAAATATTGGACAATCAAATTAATGACTGCCCAGGCTTCAGGATGTCTTTTTACACTGTATAAAGGTGGAAATTTACATTGGAAACGTTTAGTTTAGCTGTTAATGAAGTTTCGTTTTTTTAGTGCTGAAAATTCATTGTCTGCTGGCGCTGTACACTTTTTCTAAGTGTTGCAATATCTCATGAAGGAAATACTGGACAATCAAATTAATGACTTTCCAGGCTTCAGGATGCCTTTCTACACTATATAAAGGTGGAAATTTACATTGGAAACGTTTGGTTTAGCTGTTGTAAAAGTTTGGTTTTTTAGTGCTGTAAATGCATTTTCAGCTCGCGCTGTACACATTTGCTATGAGAGGCATTATCTCATAAGGGAAATATTCGACAATCAAATTAATGACTGCCCAGGCTTCAGGATGTCTTTTTACACTATATAAAGGTGGAAATTTACATTGGAAACGTTTGGTTTAGCTGTTATAAAAGTTTGGTTTTTTTAGTGCTGAAAATGCATTTTCAGCTCGCACTGTACACATTTGCTATGTGAGGCATTATCTCATAAGGGAAATACTGGACAATCAAATTAATGACTGCCCAGGCTTCAGGATGTCTTTTTACACTATCTAAAGGTGGAAATTTACATTGGAAACGTTTGGTTTAGCTGTTATAAAAGTTTGTTTTTTTAGTGCTGAAAATGCATTTTCAGCTCGCACTGTACACATTTGCTATGTGAGGCATTATCTCATAAGGGAAATATTGGACAATCAAATTAATGACTTCCCAGGCTTCAGGATGCCTTTTTACACTCTATAAATGTGGAAATTTACATTGGAAACGTTTGGTTTAGCTGTTAATGGAGTTTCGTTTTTTTAGTGCTGAAAATTCATTGTCTGCTGGCGCTGTACACTTTTTCTAAGTGTTGCAATATCTCATGAAGGAAATACTGGACAATCAAATTAATGACTTTCCAGGCTTCAGGATGCCTTTCTACACTATATAAAAGTGGAAATTTACATTTGAAACGTTTGGTTTAGCTGTTATAAAAGTTTGGTTTTTTAGTGCTGTAAATGCATTTTCAGCTCGCGCTGTACACATTTGCTATGAGAGGCATTATCTCATAAGGGAAATATTGGACAATCAAATTAATGACTGCCCAGGCTTCAGGATGTCTTTTTACACTATATAAAGGTGGAAATTTACATTGGAAACGTTTGGTTTAGCTGTTATAAAAGTTTGTTTTTTTAGTGCTGTAAATGCATTTTCAGCTCGCGCTGTACACATTTGCTATGTGAGGCATTATCTCATAAGGGAAATACTGGACAATCAAATTAATGACTGCCCAGGCTTCAGGATGTCTTTTTACACTATATAAAGGTGGAAATTTACATTGGAAACGTTTGGTTTAGCTGTTATAAAAGTTTGGTTTTTTAGTGCTGAAAATGCATTTTCAGCTCGCACTGTACACATTTGCTATGTGAGGCATTATCTCATAAGGGAAATACTGGACAATCAAATTAATGACTTCCCAGGCTTCAGGATGCCTTTTTACACTCTATAAATGTGGAAATTTACATTGGAAACGTTTGGTTTAGCTGTTAATGAAGTTTCGTTTTTTTAGTGCTGAAAATTCATTGTCTGCTGGCGCTGTACACTTTTTCTAAGTGTTGCAATATCTCATGAAGGAAATACTGGACAATCAAATTAATGACTTTCCAGGCTTCAGGATGCCTTTCTACACTATATAAAGGTGGAAATTTACATTGGAAACGTTTGGTTTAGCTGTTATAAAAGTTTGTTTTTTTAGTGCTGTAAATGCATTTTCAGCTCGCGCTGTACACATTTGCTATGAGAGGCATTATCTCATAAGGGAAATATTGGACAATCAAATTAATGACTGCCCAGGCTTCAGGATGTCTTTTTACACTGTATAAAGGTGGAAATTTACATTGGAAACGTTTGGTTTAGCTGTTATAAAAGTTTGGTTTTTTAGTGCTGTAAATGCATTTTCAGCTCGCGCTGTACACATTTGCTATGAGAGGCATTATCTCATAAGGGAAATATTGGACAATCAAATTAATGGCTGCCCAGGCTTCAGGATGTCTTTTTACTCTATATAAAGTTGGAAATTTACATTGGAAACGTTTAGTTTAGCTGTTAATGAAGTTTCGTTTTTTTAGTGCGGAAAATTCATTGTCTGCTGGCGCTGTACACTTTTTCTAAGTGTTGCAATATCTCATGAAGGAAATACTGGACAATCAAATCAATGACTTTCCAGGCTTCAGGATGCCTTTCTACACTATATAAAGGTGGAAATTTACATTGGAAACGTTTAGTTTAGCTGTTATAAAAGTTTGGTTTTTTTAGTGCTGTAAATGCATTTTCAGCTCGCACTGTACACATTTGCTATGTGAGGCATTATCTCATAAGGGAAATACTGGACAATCAAATTAATGACTTCCCAGGCTTCAGGATGCCTTTTTACACTCTATAAATGTGGAAATTTACATTGGAAACGTTTGGTTTAGCTGTTAATGAAGTTTCGTTTTTTTAGTGCTGAAAATTCATTGTCTGCTGGCGCTGTACACTTTTTCTAAGTGTTGCAATATCTCATGAAGGAAATACTGGACAATCAAATTAATGACTTTCCAGGCTTCAGGATGCCTTTCTACACTATATAAAGGTGGAAATGTACATTGGAAACGTTTGGTTTAGCTGTTATAAAAGTTTGTTTTTTTAGTGCTGTAAATGCATTTTCAGCTCGCGCTGTACACATTTGCTATGAGAGGCATTGTCTCATTAGGGAAATATTGGACAATCAAATTAATGACTGCCCAGGCTTCAGGATGTCTTTTTACACTATATAAAGGTGGAAATTTACATTGGAAACGTTTGGTTTAGCTGTTATAAAAGTTTGGTTTTTTTAGTGCTGAAAATGCATTTTCAGCTCGCACTGTACACATTTGCTATGTGAGGCATTATCTCATAAGGGAAATACTGGACAATCAAATTAATGACTGCCCAGGCTTCAGGATGTCTTTTTACACTATATAAAGGTGGAAATTTACATTGGAAACGTTTGGTTTAGCTTTTATAAAAGTTTGGTTTTTTAGTGCTGAAAATGCATTTTCAGCTCGCACTGTACACATTTGCTATGTGAGGCATTATCTCATAAGGGAAATACTGGACAATCAAATTAATGACTTCCCAGGCTTCAGGATGCCTTTTTACACTCTATAAATGTGGAAATTTACATTGGAAACGTTTGGTTTTTAGCTGTTAATGAAGTTTCGTTTTTTTAGTGCTGAAAATTCATTGTCTGCTGGCGCTGTACACTTTTTCTAAGTGTTGCAATATCTCATGAAGGAAATACTGGACAATCAAATTAATGACTTTCCAGGCTTCAGGATGCCTTTCTACACTATATAAAGGTGGAAATTTACATTGGAAACGTTTGGTTTAGCTGTTGTAAAAGTTTGGTTTTTTAGTGCTGTAAATGCATTTTCAGCTCGCGCTGTACACATTTGCTATGAGAGGCATTATCTCATAAGGGAAATATTGGACAATCAAATTAATGACTGCCCAGGCTTCAGGATGTCTTTTTACACTATATAAAGGTGGAAATTTACATTGGAAACGTTTGGTTTAGCTGTTATAAAAGTTTGGTTTTTTAGTGCTGAAAATGCATTTTCAGCTCGCACTGTACACATTTGCTATGTGAGGCATTATCTCATAAGGGAAATACTGGACAATCAAATTAATGACTTCCCAGGCTTCAGGATGCCTTTTTACACTCTATAAATGTGGAAATTTACATTGGAAACGTTTGGTTTAGCTGTTAATGGAGTTTCGTTTTTTTAGTGCTGAAAATTCATTGTCTGCTGGCGCTGTACACTTTTTCTAAGTGTTGCAATATCTCATGAAGGAAATACTGGACAATCAAATTAATGACTTCCCAGGCTTCAGGATGCCTTTTTACACTCTATAAATGTGGAAATTTACATTGGAAACGTTTGGTTTAGCTGTTAATGAAGTTTCGTTTTTTTAGTGCTGAAAATTCATTGTCTGCTGGGGCTGTACACTTTTTCTAAGTGTTGCAATATCTCATGAAGGAAATACTGGACAATCAAATTAATGACTTTCCAGGCTTCAGGATGCATTTCTACACTATATAAAGGTGGAAATGTACATTGGAAACGTTTGGTTTAGCTGTTATAAAAGTTTGTTTTTTTAGTGCTGTAAATGCATTTTCAGCTCGCGCTGTACACATTTGCTATGAGAGGCATTGTCTCATAAGGGAAATATTGGACAATCAAATTAATGACTGCCCAGGCTTCAGGATGTCTTTTTACACTATATAAAGGTGGAAATTTACATTGGAAACGTTTGGTTTAGTTGTTATAAAAGTTTGGTTTTTTAGTGCTGAAAATGCATTTTCAGCTCGCACTGTACACATTTGCTATGTGAGGCATTATCTCATAAGGGAAATACTGGACAATCAAATTAATGACTGCCCAGGCTTCAGGATGTCTTTTTACACTATATAAAGGTGGAAATTTACATTGGAAACGTTTGGTTTAGCTGTTATAAAAGTTTGGTTTTTTAGTGCTGAAAATGCATTTTCAGCTCGCACTGTACACATCTGCTATGTGAGGCATTATCTCATAAGGGAAATACTGGACAATCAAATTAATGACTTCCCAGGCTTCAGGATGCCTTTTTACACTCTATAAATGTGGAAATTTACATTGGAAACGTTTGGTTTAGCTGTTAATGAAGTTTCGTTTTTTTAGTGCTGAAAATTCATTGTCTGCTGGCGCTGTACACTTTTTCTAAGTGTTGCAATATCTCATGAAGGAAATACTGGACAATCAAATTAATGACTTTCCAGGCTTCAGGATGCCTTTCTACACTATATAAAGGTGGAAATTTACATTGGAAACGTTTGGTTTAGCTGTTATAAAAGTTTGGTTTTTTAGTGCTGTAAATGCATTTTCAGCTCGCGCTGTACACATTTGCTATGAGAGGCATTATCTCATGAGGGAAATATTGGACAATCAAATTAATGACTGCCCAGGCTTCAGGATGTCTTTTTACACTATATAAAGGTGGAAATTTACATTGGAAACGTTTGGTTTAGCTGTTATAAAAGTTTGGTTTTTTAGTGCTGTAAATGCATTTTCAGCTCGCGCTGTACACATTTGCTATGTGAGGCATTATCTCATTAGGGAAATACTGGACAATCAAATTAATGACTGCCCAGGCTTCAGGATGTCTTTTTACACTATCTAAAGGTGGAAATTTACATTGGAAACGTTTGGTTTAGCTGTTATAAAAGTTTGGTTTTTTAGTGCTGAAAATGCATTTTCAGCTCGCACTGTACACATTTGCTATGTCAGGCATTATCTCAAAAGGGAAATACTGGACAATCAATGACTTCCCAGGCTTCAGGATGCCTTTTTACACTCTATAAATGTGGAAATTTACATTGGAAACGTTTGGTTTAGCTGTTAATGAAGTTTCGTTTTTTTAGTGCTGAAAATTCATTGTCTGCTGGCGCTGTACACTTTTTCTAAGTGTTGCAATATCTCATGAAGGAAATACTGGACAATCAAATTAATGACTTTCCAGGCTTCAGGATGCCTTTCTACACTATTTTAAGGTGGAAATTTACATTTGAAACGTTTGGTTTAGCTGTTATAAAAGTTTGGTTTTTTAGTGCTGTAAATGCATTTTCAGCTCGCGCTGTACACATTTGCTATGAGAGGCATTATCTCATAAGGGAAATATTGGACAATCAAATTAATGACTGCCCAGGCTTCAGGATGTCTTTTTACACTATATAAAGGTGGAAATGTACATTGGAAACGTTTGGTTTAGCTGTTATAAAAGTTTGTTTTTTTAGTGCTGTAAATGCATTTTCAGCTCGCGCTGTACACATTTGCTATGAGAGGCATTGTCTCATAAGGGAAATATTGGACAATCAAATTAATGACTGCCCAGGCTTCAGGATGTCTTTTTACACTATATAAAGGTGGAAATTTACATTGGAAACGTTTGGTTTAGCTGTTATAAAAGTTTGGTTTTTTAGTGCTGAAAATGCATTTTCAGCTCGCACTGTACACATTTGCTATGTGAGGCATTATCTCATAAGGGAAATACTGGACAATCAAATTAATGACTGCCCAGGCTTCAGGATGTCTTTTTACACTATATAAAGGTGGAAATTTACATTGGAAACGTTTGGTTTAGCTGTTATAAAAGTTTGGTTTTTTAGTGCTGAAAATGCATTTTCAGCTCGCACTGTACACATTTGCTATGTGAGGCATTATCTCATAAGGGAAATACTGGACAATCAAATTAATGACTTCACAGGCTTCAGGATGCCTTTTTACACTCTATAAATGTGGAAATTTACATTGGAAACGTTTGGTTTAGCTGTTAATGAAGTTTCGTTTTTTTAGTGCTGAAAATTCATTGTCTGCTGGCGCTGTACACTTTTTCTAAGTGTTGCAATATCTCATGAAGGAAATACTGGACAATCAAATTAATGACTTTCCAGGCTTCAGGATGCCTTTCTACACTATATAAAGGTGGAAATTTACATTGGAAACGTTTGGTTTAGCTGTTATAAAAGTTTGGTTTTTTAGTGCTGTAAATGCATTTTCAGCTCGCGCTGTACACATTTGCCATGAGAGGCATTATCTCATGAGGGAAATATTGGACAATCAAATTAATGACTGCCCAGGCTTCAGGATGTCTTTTTACACTATATAAAGGTGGAAATTTACATTGGAAACGTTTGGTTTAGCTGTTATAAAAGTTTGGTTTTTTTAGTGCTGAAAATGCATTTTCAGCTCGCACTGTACACATTTGCTATGTGAGGCATTATCTCATTAGGGAAATACTGGACAATCAAATTAATGACTGCCCAGGCTTCAGGATGTCTTTTTACACTATCTAAAGGTGGAAATTTACATTGGAAACGTTTGGTTTAGCTGTTATAAAAGTTTGGTTTTTTAGTGCTGAAAATGCATTTTCAGCTCGCACTGTACACATTTGCTATGTGAGGCATTATCTCAAAAGGGAAATACTGGACAATCAATGACTTCCCAGGCTTCAGGATGCCTTTTTACACTCTATAAATGTGGAAATTTACATTGGAAACGTTTGGTTTAGCTGTTAATGAAGTTTCGTTTTTTTAGTGCTGAAAATTCATTGTCTGCTGGCGCTGTACACTTTTTCTAAGTGTTGCAATATCTCATGAAGGAAATACTGGACAATCAAATTAATGACTTTCCAGGCTTCAGGATGCCTTTCTACACTATATAAAGGTGGAAATTTACATTTGAAACGTTTGGTTTAGCTGTTATAAAAGTTTGGTTTTTTAGTGCTGTAAATGCATTTTCAGCTCGCGCTGTACACATTTGCTATGAGAGGCATTATCTCATAAGGGAAATATTGGACAATCAAATTAATGACTGCCCAGGCTTCAGGATGTCTTTTTACACTATATAAAGGTGGAAATTTACATTGGAAACGTTTGGTTTAGCTGTTATAAAAGTTTGGTTTTTTTAGTGCTGAAAATGCATTTTCAGCTCGCACTGTACACATTTGCTATGTGAGGCATTATCTCATAAGGGAAATACTGGACAATCAAATTAATGACTTCCCAGGCTTCAGGATGCCTTTTTACACTCTATAAATGTGGAAATTTACATTGGAAACGTTTGGTTTTTACCTGTTAATGAAGTTTCGTTTTTTTAGTGCTGAAAATTCATTGTCTGCTGGCGCTGTACACTTTTTCTAAGTGTTGCAATATCTCATGAAGGAAATACTGGACAATCAAATTAATGACTTTCCAGGCTTCAGGATGCCTTTCTACACTATATAAAGGTGGAAATTTACATTGGAAACGTTTGGTTTAGCTGTTGTAAAAGTTTGTTTTTTTAGTGCTGTAAATGCATTTTCAGCTCGCGCTGTACACATTTGCTATGAGAGGCATTATCTCATAAGGGAAATATTGGACAATCAAATTAATGACTGCCCAGGCTTCAGGATGTCTTTTTACACTATATAAAGGTGGAAATTTACATTGGAAACGTTTGGTTTAGCTGTTATAAAAGTTTGTTTTTTTTAGTGCTGAAAATGCATTTTCAGCTCGCACTGTACACATTTGCTATGTGAGGCATTATCTCATAAGGGAAATACTGGACAATCAAATTAATGACTGCCCAGGCTTCAGGATGTCTTTTTACACTATCTAAAGGTGGAAATTTACATTGGAAACGTTTGGTTTAGCTGTTATAAAAGTTTGGTTTTTTAGTGCTGAAAATGCATTTTCAGCTCGCACTGTACACATTTGCTATGTGAGGCATTATCTCATAAGGGAAATACTGGACAATCAAATTAATGACTTCCCAGGCTTCAGGATGCCTTTTTACACTCTATAAATGTGGAAATTTACATTGGAAACGTTTGGTTTAGCTGTTAATGGAGTTTCGTTTTTTTAGTGCTGAAAATTCATTGTCTGCTGGCGCTGTACACTTTTTCTAAGTGTTGCAATATCTCATGAAGGAAATACTGGACAATCAAATTAATGACTTTCCAGGCTTCAGGATGCCTTTCTACACTATATAAAGGTGGAAATTTACATTTGAAACGTTTGGTTTAGCTGTTATAAAAGTTTGGTTTTTTAGTGCTGAAAATGCATTTTCAGCTCGCACTGTACACATTTGCTATGTGAGGCATTATCTCATAAGGGAAATACTGGACAATCAAATTAATGACTTCCCAGGCTCCAGGATGCCTTTTTACACTCTATAAATGTGGAAATTTACATTGGAAACGTTTGGTTTAGCTGTTAATGAAGTTTCGTTTTTTTAGTGCTGAAAATTCATTGTCTGCTGGCGCTGTACACTTTTTCTAAGTGTTGCAATATCTCATGAAGGAAATACTGGACAATCAAATTAATGACTTTCCGGGCTTCAGGATGCCTTTCTACACTATATAAAGGTGGAAATTTACATTGGAAACGTTTGGTTTAGCTGTTATAAAAGTTTGGTTTTTTAGTGCTGTAAATGCATTTTCAGCTCGCGCTGTACACATTTGCTATGTGAGGCATTATCTCATAAGGGAAATACTGGACAATCAAATTAATGACTGCCCAGGCTTCAAGGATGTCTTTTTACACTATATAAAGGTGGAAATTTACATTGGAAACGTTTGGTTTAGCTGTTATAAAAGTTTGTTTTTTTAGTGCTGAAAATGCATTTTCAGCTCGCACTGTACACATTTGCTATGTGAGGCATTATCTCATAAGGGAAATACTGGACAATCAAATTAATGACTTCCCAGGCTTCAGGATGCCTTTTTACACTCTATAAATGTGGAAATTTACATTGGAAACGTTTGGTTTAGCTGTTATAAAAGTTTGGTTTTTTTAGTGCTGAAAATGCATTTTCAGCTCGCACTGTACACATTTGCTATGTGAGGCATTATCTCATAAGGGAAATACTGGACAATCAAATTAATGACTGCCCAGGCTTCAGGATGTCTTTTTACACTATATAAAGGTGGAAATTTACATTGGAAACGTTTGGTTTAGCTGTTATAAAAGTTTGGTTTTTTAGTGCTGAAAATGCATTTTCAGCTCGCACTGTACACATTTGCTATGTGAGGCATTATCTCATAAGGGAAATACTGGACAATCAAATTAATGACTTCCCAGGCTTCAGGATGCCTTTTTACACTCTATAAATGTGGAAATTTACATTGGAAACGTTTGGTTTAGCTGTTAATGAAGTTTCGTTTTTTTAGTGCTGAAAATTCATTGTCTGCTGGCGCTGTACACTTTTTCTAAGTGTTGCAATATCTCATGAAGGAAATACTGGACAATCAAATTAATGACTTTCCAGGCTTCAGGATGCCTTTCTACACTATATAAAGGTGGAAATGTACATTGGAAACGTTTGGTTTAGCTGTTATAAAAGTTTGGTTTTTTAGTGCTGTAAATGCATTTTCAGCTCGCGCTGTACACATTTGCTATGAGAGGCATTATCTCATAAGGGAAATATTGGACAATCAAATTAATGACTGCCCAGGCTTCAGGATGTCTTTTTACACTATATAAGGGTGGAAATTTACATTGGAAACGTTTAGTTTAGCTGTTAATGAAGTTTCGTTTTTTTAGTGCTGAAAATTCATTGTCTGCTGGCGCTGTACACTTTTTCTAAGTGTTGCAATATCTCATGAAGGAAATACTGGACAATCAAATTAATGACTTTCCAGGCTTCAGGATGCCTTTCTACACTATATAAAGGTGGAAATGTACATTGGAAACGTTTGGTTTAGCTGTTATAAAAGTTTGGTTTTTTAGTGCTGTAAATGCATTTTCAGCTCGCGCTGTACACATTTGCTATGAGAGGCATTATCTCAAAAGGGAAATATTGGACAATCAAATTAATGACTGCCCAGGCTTCAGGATGTCTTTTTACACTATATAAAGGTGGAAATTTACATTGGAAACGTTTGGTTTAGCTGTTATAAAAGTTTGGTTTTTTAGTGCTGAAAATGCATTTTCAGCTCGCACTGTACACATTTGCTATGTGAGGCATTATCTCATAAGGGAAATACTGGACAATCAAATTAATGACTTCCCAGGCTTCAGGATGCCTTTTTACACTCTATAAATGTGGAAATTTACATTGGAAACGTTTGGTTTAGCTGTTAATGAAGTTTCGTTTTTTTAGTGCTGAAAATTCATTGTCTGCTGGCGCTGTACACTTTTTCTAAGTGTTGCAATATCTCATGAAGGAAATACTGGACAATCAAATTAATGACTTTCCAGGCTTCAGGATGCCTTTCTACACTATATAAAGGTGGAAATGTACATTGGAAACGTTTGGTTTAGCTGTTATAAAAGTTTGGTTTTTTAGTGCTGTAAATGCATTTTCAGCTCGCGCTGTACACATTTGCTATGAGAGGCATTATCTCATAAGGGAAATATTGGACAATCAAATTAATGACTGCCCAGGCTTCAGGATGTCTTTTTACACTATATAAGGGTGGAAATTTACATTGGAAACGTTTAGTTTAGCTGTTAATGAAGTTTCGTTTTTTTAGTGCTGAAAATTCATTGTCTGCTGGCGCTGTATACTTTTTCTAAGTGTTGCAATATCTCATGAAGGAAATACTGGACAATCAAATTAATGACTTTCCAGGCTTCAGGATGCCTTTCTACACTATATAAAGGTGGAAATGTACATTGGAAACGTTTGGTTTAGCTGTTATAAAAGTTTGGTTTTTTAGTGCTGTAAATGCATTTTCAGCTCGCGCTGTACACATTTGCTATGAGAGGCATTATCTCAAAAGGGAAATATTGGACAATCAAATTAATGACTGCCCAGGCTTCAGGATGTCTTTTTACACTGTATAAAGGTGGAAATTTACATTGGAAACGTTTGGTTTAGCTGTTATAAAAGTTTGGTTTTTTAGTGCTGAAAATGCATTTTCAGCTCGCACTGTACACATTTGCTATGTGAGGCATTATCTCATAAGGGAAATACTGGACAATCAAATTAATGACTGCCCAGGCTTCAGGATGTCTTTTTACACTATATAAAGGTGGAAATTTACATTGGAAACGTTTGGTTTAGCTGTTATAAAAGTTTGGTTTTTTAGTGCTGAAAATGCATTTTCAGCTCGCACTGTACACATTTGCTATGTGAGGCATTATCTCATAAGGGAAATACTGGACAATCAAATTAATGACTTCCCAGGCTTCAGGATGCCTTTTTACACTCTATAAATGTGGAAATTTACATTGGAAACGTTTGGTTTAGCTGTTAATGAAGTTTCGTTTTTTTAGTGCTGAAAATTCATTGTCTGCTGGCGCTGTACACTTTTTCTAAGTGTTGCAATATCTCATGAAGGAAATACTGGACAATCAAATTAATGACTTTCCAGGCTTCAGGATGCCTTTCTACACTATATAAAGGTGGAAATTTACATTGGAAACGTTTGGTTTAGCTGTTATAAAAGTTTGTTTTTTTAGTGCTGTAAATGCATTTTCAGCTCGCGCTGTACACATTTGCTATGAGAGGCATTATCTCATAAGGGAAATATTGGACAATCAAATTAATGACTGCCCAGGCTTCAGGATGTCTTTTTACACTATATAAAGGTGGAAATTTACATTGGAAACGTTTGGTTTAGCTGTTATAAAAGTTTGGTTTTTTTAGTGCTGAAAATGCATTTTCAGCTCGCACTGTACACATTTGCTATGTGAGGCATTATCTCATTAGGGAAATACTGGACAATCAAATTAATGACTGCCCAGGCTTCAGGATGTCTTTTTACACTATATAAAGGTGGAAATATACATTGGAAACGTTTAGTTTAGCTGTTAATGAAGTTTCGTTTTTTTAGTGCTGAAAATTCATTGTCTGCTGGCGCTGTACACTTTTTCTAAGTGTTGCAATATCTCATGAAGGAAATACTGGACAATCAAATTAATGACTTTCCAGGCTTCAGGATGCCTTTCTACACTATATAAAGGTGGAAATTTACATTGGAAACGTTTGGTTTAGCTGTTATAAAAGTTTGGTTTTTTAGTGCTGTAAATGCATTTTCAGCTCGCGCTGTACACATTTGCTATGAGAGGCATTATCTCATAAGGGAAATATTGGACAATCAAATTAATGACTGCCCAGGCTTCAGGATGTCTTTTTACACTATATAAAGGTGGAAATTTACATTGGAAACGTTTGGTTTAGCTGGTATAAAAGTTTGGTTTTTTTAGTGCTGAAAATGCATTTTCAGCTCGCACTGTACACATTTGCTATGTGAGGCATTATCTCATAAGGGAAATACTGGACAATCAAATTAATGACTGCCCAGGCTTCAGGATGTCTTTTTACACTATATAAAGGTGGAAATTTACATTGGAAACGTTTGGTTTAGCTGTTATAAAAGTTTGGTTTTTTAGTGCTGAAAATGCATTTTCAGCTCGCACTGTACACATTTGCTATGTGAGGCATTATCTCATAAGGGAAATACTGGACAATCAAATTAATGACTTCCCAGGCTTCAGGATGCCTTTTTACACTCTATAAATGTGGAAATTTACATTGGAAACGTTTGGTTTAGCTGTTAATGAAGTTTCGTTTTTTTAGTGCTGAAAATTCATTGTCTGCTGGCGCTGTACACTTTTTCTAAGTGTTGCAATATCTCATGAAGGAAATACTGGACAATCAAATTAATGACTTTCCAGGCTTCAGGATGCCTTTCTACACTATATAAAGGTGGAAATGTACATTGGAAACGTTTGGTTTAGCTGTTATAAAAGTTTGGTTTTTTAGTGCTGTAAATGCATTTTCAGCTCGCGCTGTACACATTTGCTATGAGAGGCATTATCTCATAAGGGAAATATTGGACAATCAAATTAATGACTGCCCAGGCTTCAGGATGTCTTTTTACACTATATAAGGGTGGAAATTTACATTGGAAACGTTTAGTTTAGCTGTTAATGAAGTTTCGTTTTTTTAGTGCTGAAAATTCATTGTCTGCTGGCGCTGTACACTTTTTCTAAGTGTTGCAATATCTCATGAAGGAAATACTGGACAATCAAATTAATGACTTTCCAGGCTTCAGGATGCCTTTCTACACTATATAAAGGTGGAAATGTACATTGGAAACGTTTGGTTTAGCTGTTATAAAAGTTTGGTTTTTTAGTGCTGTAAATGCATTTTCAGCTCGCGCTGTACACATTTGCTATGAGAGGCATTATCTCAAAAGGGAAATATTGGACAATCAAATTAATGACTGCCCAGGCTTCAGGATGTCTTTTTACACTATATAAAGGTGGAAATTTACATTGGAAACGTTTGGTTTAGCTGTTATAAAAGTTTGGTTTTTTAGTGCTGAAAATGCATTTTCAGCTCGCACTGTACACATTTGCTATGTGAGGCATTATCTCATAAGGGAAATACTGGACAATCAAATTAATGACTTCCCAGGCTTCAGGATGCCTTTTTACACTCTATAAATGTGGAAATTTACATTGGAAACGTTTGGTTTAGCTGTTAATGAAGTTTCGTTTTTTTAGTGCTGAAAATTCATTGTCTGCTGGCGCTGTACACTTTTTCTAAGTGTTGCAATATCTCATGAAGGAAATACTGGACAATCAAATTAATGACTTTCCAGGCTTCAGGATGCCTTTCTACACTATATAAAGGTGGAAATGTACATTGGAAACGTTTGGTTTAGCTGTTATAAAAGTTTGGTTTTTTAGTGCTGTAAATGCATTTTCAGCTCGCGCTGTACACATTTGCTATGAGAGGCATTATCTCATAAGGGAAATATTGGACAATCAAATTAATGACTGCCCAGGCTTCAGGATGTCTTTTTACACTATATAAGGGTGGAAATTTACATTGGAAACGTTTAGTTTAGCTGTTAATGAAGTTTCGTTTTTTTAGTGCTGAAAATTCATTGTCTGCTGGCGCTGTATACTTTTTCTAAGTGTTGCAATATCTCATGAAGGAAATACTGGACAATCAAATTAATGACTTTCCAGGCTTCAGGATGCCTTTCTACACTATATAAAGGTGGAAATGTACATTGGAAACGTTTGGTTTAGCTGTTATAAAAGTTTGGTTTTTTAGTGCTGTAAATGCATTTTCAGCTCGCGCTGTACACATTTGCTATGAGAGGCATTATCTCAAAAGGGAAATATTGGACAATCAAATTAATGACTGCCCAGGCTTCAGGATGTCTTTTTACACTGTATAAAGGTGGAAATTTACATTGGAAACGTTTGGTTTAGCTGTTATAAAAGTTTGGTTTTTTAGTGCTGAAAATGCATTTTCAGCTCGCACTGTACACATTTGCTATGTGAGGCATTATCTCATAAGGGAAATACTGGACAATCAAATTAATGACTGCCCAGGCTTCAGGATGTCTTTTTACACTATATAAAGGTGGAAATTTACATTGGAAACGTTTGGTTTAGCTGTTATAAAAGTTTGGTTTTTTAGTGCTGAAAATGCATTTTCAGCTCGCACTGTACACATTTGCTATGTGAGGCATTATCTCATAAGGGAAATACTGGACAATCAAATTAATGACTTCCCAGGCTTCAGGATGCCTTTTTACACTCTATAAATGTGGAAATTTACATTGGAAACGTTTGGTTTAGCTGTTAATGAAGTTTCGTTTTTTTAGTGCTGAAAATTCATTGTCTGCTGGCGCTGTACACTTTTTCTAAGTGTTGCAATATCTCATGAAGGAAATACTGGACAATCAAATTAATGACTTTCCAGGCTTCAGGATGCCTTTCTACACTATATAAAGGTGGAAATTTACATTGGAAACGTTTGGTTTAGCTGTTATAAAAGTTTGTTTTTTTAGTGCTGTAAATGCATTTTCAGCTCGCGCTGTACACATTTGCTATGAGAGGCATTATCTCATAAGGGAAATATTGGACAATCAAATTAATGACTGCCCAGGCTTCAGGATGTCTTTTTACACTATATAAAGGTGGAAATTTACATTGGAAACGTTTGGTTTAGCTGTTATAAAAGTTTGGTTTTTTTAGTGCTGAAAATGCATTTTCAGCTCGCACTGTACACATTTGCTATGTGAGGCATTATCTCATTAGGGAAATACTGGACAATCAAATTAATGACTGCCCAGGCTTCAGGATGTCTTTTTACACTATATAAAGGTGGAAATATACATTGGAAACGTTTAGTTTAGCTGTTAATGAAGTTTCGTTTTTTTAGTGCTGAAAATTCATTGTCTGCTGGCGCTGTACACTTTTTCTAAGTGTTGCAGTATCTCATGAAGGAAATATTGGACAATCAAATTAATGACTGCCCAGGCTTCAGGATGTCTTTTTACACTATATAAAGGTGGAAATTTACATTGGAAACGTTTGGTTTAGCTGTTATAAAAGTTTGGTTTTTTAGTGCTGAAAATGCATTTTCAGCTCGCACTGTACACATTTGCTATGTGAGGCATTATCTCATAAGGGAAATACTGGACAATCAAATTAATGACTTCCCAGGCTTCAGGATGCCTTTTTACACTCTATAAATGTGGAAATTTACATTGGAAACGTTTGGTTTAGCTGTTAATGAAGTTTCGTTTTTTTAGTGCTGAAAATTCATTGTCTGCTGGCGCTGTACACTTTTTCTAAGTGTTGCAATATCTCATGAAGGAAATACTGGACAATCAAATTAATGACTTTCCAGGCTTCAGGATGCCTTTCTACACTATATAAAGGTGGAAATGTACATTGGAAACGTTTGGTTTAGCTGTTATAAAAGTTTGGTTTTTTAGTGCTGTAAATGCATTTTCAGCTCGCGCTGTACACATTTGCTATGAGAGGCATTATCTCATAAGGGAAATATTGGACAATCAAATTAATGACTGCCCAGGCTTCAGGATGTCTTTTTACACTATATAAGGGTGGAAATTTACATTGGAAACGTTTAGTTTAGCTGTTAATGAAGTTTCGTTTTTTTAGTGCTGAAAATTCATTGTCTGCTGGCGCTGTATACTTTTTCTAAGTGTTGCAATATCTCATGAAGGAAATACTGGACAATCAAATTAATGACTTTCCAGGCTTCAGGATGCCTTTCTACACTATATAAAGGTGGAAATGTACATTGGAAACGTTTGGTTTAGCTGTTATAAAAGTTTGGTTTTTTAGTGCTGTAAATGCATTTTCAGCTCGCGCTGTACACATTTGCTATGAGAGGCATTATCTCAAAAGGGAAATATTGGACAATCAAATTAATGACTGCCCAGGCTTCAGGATGTCTTTTTACACTGTATAAAGGTGGAAATTTACATTGGAAACGTTTGGTTTAGCTGTTATAAAAGTTTGGTTTTTTAGTGCTGAA
This sequence comes from Idiotropiscis lumnitzeri, assembly GCF_059441095.1. Lineage (NCBI taxonomy): Eukaryota > Metazoa > Chordata > Actinopteri > Syngnathiformes > Syngnathidae > Idiotropiscis > Idiotropiscis lumnitzeri. The sequence continues at coordinate 1,223,521 of NW_028283586.1, read as the reverse complement.
AATGCATTTTCAGCTCGCACTGTACACATTTGCTATGTGAGGCATTATCTCATAAGGGAAATACTGGACAATCAAATTAATGACTGCCCAGGCTTCAGGATGTCTTTTTACACTATATAAAGGTGGAAATTTACATTGGAAACGTTTGGTTTAGCTGTTATAAAAGTTTGTTTTTTTAGTGCTGAAAATGCATTTTCAGCTCGCACTGTACACATTTGCTATGTGAGGCATTATCTCATAAGGGAAATACTGGACAATCAAATTAATGACTTCCCAGGCTTCAGGATGCCTTTTTACACTCTATAAATGTGGAAATTTACATTGGAAACGTTTGGTTTAGCTGTTAATGAAGTTTCGTTTTTTTAGTGCTGAAAATTCATTGTCTGCTGGCGCTGTACACTTTTTCTAAGTGTTGCAATATCTCATGAAGGAAATACTGGACAATCAAATTAATGACTTTCCAGGCTTCAGGATGCCTTTCTACACTATATAAAGGTGGAAATTTACATTGGAAACGTTTGGTTTAGCTGTTATAAAAGTTTGTTTTTTTAGTGCTGTAAATGCATTTTCAGCTCGCGCTGTACACATTTGCTATGAGAGGCATTATCTCATAAGGGAAATATTGGACAATCAAATTAATGACTGCCCAGGCTTCAGGATGTCTTTTTACACTATATAAAGGTGGAAATTTACATTGGAAACGTTTGGTTTAGCTGTTATAAAAGTTTGGTTTTTTTAGTGCTGAAAATGCATTTTCAGCTCGCACTGTACACATTTGCTATGTGAGGCATTATCTCATTAGGGAAATACTGGACAATCAAATTAATGACTGCCCAGGCTTCAGGATGTCTTTTTACACTATATAAAGGTGGAAATATACATTGGAAACGTTTAGTTTAGCTGTTAATGAAGTTTCGTTTTTTTAGTGCTGAAAATTCATTGTCTGCTGGCGCTGTACACTTTTTCTAAGTGTTGCAGTATCTCATGAAGGAAATATTGGACAATCAAATTAATGACTGCCCAGGCTTCAGGATGTCTTTTTACACTATATAAAGGTGGAAATTTACATTGGAAACGTTTGGTTTAGCTGTTATAAAAGTTTGGTTTTTTAGTGCTGTAAATGCATTTTCAGCTCGCGCTGTACACATTTGCTATGTGAGGCATTATCTCATAAGGGAAATACTGGACAATCAAATTAATGACTGCCCAGGCTTCAGGATGTCTTTTTACACTATATAAAGGTGGAAATTTACATTGGAAACGTTTGGTTTAGCTGCTATAAAAGTTTGTTTTTTTAGTGCTGAAAATGCATTTTCAGCTCGCACTGTACACATTTGCTATGTGAGGCATTATCTCATAAGGGAAATACTGGACAATCAAATTAATGACTTCCCAGGCTTCAGGATGCCTTTTTACACTCTATAAATGTGGAAATTTACATTGGAAACGTTTGGTTTAGCTGTTATAAAAGTTTGGTTTTTTTAGTGCTGAAAATGCATTTTCAGCTCGCACTGTACACATTTGCTATGTGAGGCATTATCTCATAAGGGAAATACTGGACAATCAAATTAATGACTGCCCAGGCTTCAGGATGTCTTTTTACACTATATAAAGGTGGAAATTTACATTGGAAACGTTTGGTTTAGCTGTTATAAAAGTTTGGTTTTTTAGTGCTGAAAATGCATTTTCAGCTCGCACTGTACACATTTGCTATGTGAGGCATTATCTCATAAGGGAAATACTGGACAATCAAATTAATGACTTCCCAGGCTTCAGGATGCCTTTTTACACTCTATAAATGTGGAAATTTACATTGGAAACGTTTGGTTTAGCTGTTAATGAAGTTTCGTTTTTTTAGTGCTGAAAATTCATTGTCTGCTGGCGCTGTACACTTTTTCTAAGTGTTGCAATATCTCATGAAGGAAATACTGGACAATCAAATTAATGACTTTCCAGGCTTCAGGATGCCTTTCTACACTATATAAAGGTGGAAATGTACATTGGAAACGTTTGGTTTAGCTGTTATAAAAGTTTGGTTTTTTAGTGCTGTAAATGCATTTTCAGCTCGCGCTGTACACATTTGCTATGAGAGGCATTATCTCATAAGGGAAATATTGGACAATCAAATTAATGACTGCCCAGGCTTCAGGATGTCTTTTTACACTATATAAGGGTGGAAATTTACATTGGAAATGTTTAGTTTAGCTGTTAATGAAGTTTCGTTTTTTTAGTGCTGAAAATTCATTGTCTGCTGGCGCTGTACACTTTTTCTAAGTGTTGCAATATCTCATGAAGGAAATACTGGACAATCAAATTAATGACTTTCCAGGCTTCAGGATGCCTTTCTACACTATATAAAGGTGGAAATGTACATTGGAAACGTTTGGTTTAGCTGTTATAAAAGTTTGTTTTTTTAGTGCTGTAAATGCATTTTCAGCTCGCGCTGTACACATTTGCTATGAGAGGCATTGTCTCATAAGGGAAATATTGGACAATCAAATTAATGACTGCCCAGGCTTCAGGATGTCTTTTTACACTATATAAAGGTGGAAATTTACATTGGAAACGTTTGGTTTAGCTGTTATAATAGTTTGGTTTTTTAGTGCTGAAAATGCATTTTCAGCTCGCACTGTACACATTTGCTATGTGAGGCATTATCTCATAAGGGAAATACTGGACAATCAAATTAATGACTGCCCAGGCTTCAGGATGTCTTTTTACACTATATAAAGGTGGAAATTTACATTGGAAACGTTTGGTTTAGCTGTTATAAAAGTTTGGTTTTTTAGTGCTGAAAATGCATTTTCAGCTCGCACTGTACACATTTGCTATGTGAGGCATTATCTCATAAGGGAAATACTGGACAATCAAATTAATGACTTCCCAGGCTTCAGGATGCCTTTTTACACTCTATAAATGTGGAAATTTACATTGGAAACGTTTGGTTTAGCTGTTAATGAATTTCGTTTTTTTAGTGCTGAAAATTCATTGTCTGCTGGCGCTGTACACTTTTTCTAAGTGTTGCAATATCTCATGAAGGAAATACTGGACAATCAAATTAATGACTTTCCAGGCTTCAGGATGCCTTTCTACACTATATAAAGGTGGAAATTTACATTGGAAACGTTTGGTTTAGCTGTTATAAAAGTTTGGTTTTTTAGTGCTGTAAATGCATTTTCAGCTCGCGCTGTACACATTTGCTATGAGAGGCATTATCTCATAAGGGAAATATTGGACAATCAAATTAATGACTGCCCAGGCTTCAGGATGTCTTTTTACACTATATAAAGGTGGAAATTTACATTGGAAACGTTTGGTTTAGCTGTTATAAAAGTTTGGTTTTTTTAGTGCTGAAAATGCATTTTCAGCTCGCACTGTACACATTTGCTATGTGAGGCATTATCTCATTAGGGAAATACTGGACAATCAAATTAATGACTGCCCAGGCTTCAGGATGTCTTTTTACACTATATAAAGGTGGAAATATACATTGGAAACGTTTAGTTTAGCTGTTAATGAAGTTTCGTTTTTTTAGTGCTGAAAATTCATTGTCTGCTGGCGCTGTACACTTTTTCTAAGTGTTGCAATATCTCATGAAGGAAATACTGGACAATCAAATTAATGACTTTCCGGGCTTCAGGATGCCTTTCTACCACTATATAAAGGTGGAAATTTACATTGGAAACGTTTGGTTTAGCTGTTATAAAAGTTTGTTTTTTTAGTGCTGTAAATGCATTTTCAGCTCGCGCTGTACACATTTGCTATGAGAGGCATTATCTCATAAGGGAAATATTGGACAATCAAATTAATGACTGCCCAGGCTTCAGGATGTCTTTTTACACTATATAAAGGTGGAAATTTACATTGGAAACGTTTGGTTTAGCTGTTATAAAAGTTTGGTTTTTTAGTGCTGTAAATGCATTTTCAGCTCGCGCTGTACACATTTGCTATGTGAGGCATTATCTCATAAGGGAAATACTGGACAATCAAATTAATGACTGCCCAGGCTTCAGGATGTCTTTTTACACTATATAAAGGTGGAAATTTACATTGGAAACGTTTGGTTTAGCTGTTATAAAAGTTTGTTTTTTTAGTGCTGAAAATGCATTTTCAGCTCGCACTGTACACATTTGCTATGTGAGGCATTATCTCATAAGGGAAATACTGGACAATCAAATTAATGACTTCCCAGGCTTCAGGATGCCTTTTTACACTCTATAAATGTGGAAATTTACATTGGAAACGTTTGGTTTAGCTGGTATAAAAGTTTGGTTTTTTTAGTGCTGAAAATGCATTTTCAGCTCGCACTGTACACATTTGCTATGTGAGGCATTATCTCATAAGGGAAATACTGGACAATCAAATTAATGACTGCCCAGGCTTCAGGATGTCTTTTTACACTCTATAAATGTGGAAATTTACATTGGAAACGTTTGGTTTAGCTGTTATAAAAGTTTGGTTTTTTTAGTGCTGAAAATGCATTTTCAGCTCGCACTGTACACATTTGCTATGTGAGGCATTATCTCATAAGGGAAATACTGGACAATCAAATTAATGACTGCCCAGGCTTCAGGATGTCTTTTTACACTATATAAAGGTGGAAATTTACATTGGAAACGTTTGGTTTAGCTGTTATAAAAGTTTGGTTTTTTAGTGCTGAAAATGCATTTTCAGCTCGCACTGTACACATTTGCTATGTGAGGCATTATCTCATAAGGGAAATACTGGACAATCAAATTAATGACTTCCCAGGCTTCAGGATGTCTTTTTACACTATATAAAGGTGGAAATATACATTGGAAACGTTTAGTTTAGCTGTTAATGAAGTTTCGTTTTTTTAGTGCTGAAAATTCATTGTCTGCTGGCGCTGTACACTTTTTCTAAGTGTTGCAATATCTCATGAAGGAAATACTGGACAATCAAATTAATGACTTTCCGGGCTTCAGGATGCCTTTCTACCACTATATAAAGGTGGAAATTTACATTGGAAACGTTTGGTTTAGCTGTTATAAAAGTTTGGTTTTTTAGTGCTGTAAATGCATTTTCAGCTCGCGCTGTACACATTTGCTATGAGAGGCATTATCTCATAAGGGAAATATTGGACAATCAAATTAATGACTGCCCAGGCTTCAGGATGTCTTTTTACACTATATAAAGGTGGAAATTTACATTGGAAACGTTTGGTTTAGCTGTTATAAAAGTTTGGTTTTTTAGTGCTGTAAATGCATTTTCAGCTCGCGCTGTACACATTTGCTATGTGAGGCATTATCTCATAAGGGAAATACTGGACAATCAAATTAATGACTGCCCAGGCTTCAGGATGTCTTTTTACACTATATAAAGGTGGAAATTTACATTGGAAACGTTTGGTTTAGCTGTTATAAAAGTTTGTTTTTTTAGTGCTGAAAATGCATTTTCAGCTCGCACTGTACACATTTGCTATGTGAGGCATTATCTCATAAGGGAAATACTGGACAATCAAATTAATGACTTCCCAGGCTTCAGGATGCCTTTTTACACTCTATAAATGTGGAAATTTACATTGGAAACGTTTGGTTTAGCTGGTATAAAAGTTTGGTTTTTTTAGTGCTGAAAATGCATTTTCAGCTCGCACTGTACACATTTGCTATGTGAGGCATTATCTCATAAGGGAAATACTGGACAATCAAATTAATGACTGCCCAGGCTTCAGGATGTCTTTTTACACTCTATAAATGTGGAAATTTACATTGGAAACGTTTGGTTTAGCTGTTATAAAAGTTTGGTTTTTTTAGTGCTGAAAATGCATTTTCAGCTCGCACTGTACACATTTGCTATGTGAGGCATTATCTCATAAGGGAAATACTGGACAATCAAATTAATGACTGCCCAGGCTTCAGGATGTCTTTTTACACTATATAAAGGTGGAAATTTACATTGGAAACGTTTGGTTTAGCTGTTATAAAAGTTTGGTTTTTTAGTGCTGAAAATGCATTTTCAGCTCGCACTGTACACATTTGCTATGTGAGGCATTATCTCATAAGGGAAATACTGGACAATCAAATTAATGACTTCCCAGGCTTCAGGATGCCTTTTTACACTCTATAAATGTGGAAATTTACATTGGAAACGTTTGGTTTAGCTGTTAATGAAGTTTCGTTTTTTTAGTGCTGAAAATTCATTGTCTGCTGGCGCTGTACACTTTTTCTAAGTGTTGCAATATCTCATGAAGGAAATACTGGACAATCAAATTAATGACTTTCCAGGCTTCAGGATGCCTTTCTACACTATATAAAGGTGGAAATGTACATTGGAAACGTTTGGTTTAGCTGTTATAAAAGTTTGGTTTTTTAGTGCTGTAAATGCATTTTCAGCTCGCGCTGTACACATTTGCTATGAGAGGCATTATCTCATAAGGGAAATATTGGACAATCAAATTAATGACTGCCCAGGCTTCAGGATGTCTTTTTACACTATATAAGGGTGGAAATTTACATTGGAAACGTTTAGTTTAGCTGTTAATGAAGTTTCGTTTTTTTAGTGCTGAAAATTCATTGTCTGCTGGCGCTGTACACTTTTTCTAAGTGTTGCAATATCTCATGAAGGAAATACTGGACAATCAAATTAATGACTTTCCAGGCTTCAGGATGCCTTTCTACACTATATAAAGGTGGAAATGTACATTGGAAACGTTTGGTTTAGCTGTTATAAAAGTTTGGTTTTTTAGTGCTGTAAATGCATTTTCAGCTCGCGCTGTACACATTTGCTATGAGAGGCATTATCTCAAAAGGGAAATATTGGACAATCAAATTAATGACTGCCCAGGCTTCAAGGATGTCTTTTTACACTATATAAAGGTGGAAATTTACATTGGAAACGTTTGGTTTAGCTGTTATAAAAGTTGGTTTTTTTAGTGCTGAAAATGCATTTTCAGCTCGCACTGTACACATTTGCTATGTGAGGCATTATCTCATAAGGGAAATACTGGACAATCAAATTAATGACTTCCCAGGCTTCAGGATGCCTTTTTACACTCTATAAATGTGGAAATTTTCATTGGAAACGTTTGGTTTAGCTGTTAATGAAGTTTCGTTTTTTTAGTGCTGAAAATTCATTGTCTGCTGGCGCTGTATACTTTTTCTAAGTGTTGCAATATCTCATGAAGGAAATACTGGACAATCAAATTAATGACTTTCCAGGCTTCAGGATGCCTTTCTACACTATATAAAGGTGGAAATGTACATTGGAAACGTTTGGTTTAGCTGTTATAAAAGTTTGGTTTTTTAGTGCTGTAAATGCATTTTCAGCTCGCGCTGTACACATTTGCTATGAGAGGCATTATCTCAAAAGGGAAATATTGGACAATCAAATTAATGACTGCCCAGGCTTCAGGATGTCTTTTTACACTGTATAAAGGTGGAAATTTACATTGGAAACGTTTGGTTTAGCTGTTATAAAAGTTTGGTTTTTTAGTGCTGAAAATGCATTTTCAGCTCGCACTGTACACATTTGCTATGTGAGGCATTATCTCATTAGGGAAATACTGGACAATCAAATTAATGACTGCCCAGGCTTCAGGATGTCCTTTTACACTATATAAAGGTGGAAATTTACATTGGAAACGTTTGGTTTAGCTGTTATAAAAGTTTGGTTTTTTAGTGCTGAAAATGCATTTTCAGCTCACACTGTACACATTTGCTATGTGAGGCATTATCTCATAAGGGAAATACTGGACAATCAAATTAATGACTTCCCAGGCTTCAGGATGCCTTTTTACACTCTATAAATGTGGAAATTTACATTGGAAACGTTTGGTTTAGCTGTTAATGAAGTTTCGTTTTTTTAGTGCTGAAAATTCATTGTCTGCTGGCGCTGTACACTTTTTCTAAGTGTTGCAATATCTCATGAAGGAAATACTGGACAATCAAATTAATGACTTTCCAGGCTTCAGGATGCCTTTCTACACTATATAAAGGTGGAAATTTACATTGGAAACGTTTGGTTTAGCTGTTATAAAAGTTTGGTTTTTTAGTGCTGTAAATGCATTTTCAGCTCGCGCTGTACACATTTGCTATGAGAGGCATTATCTCATAAGGGAAATATTGGACAATCAAATTAATGACTGCCCAGGCTTCAGGATGTCTTTTTACACTATATAAAGGTGGAAATTTACATTGGAAACGTTTGGTTTAGCTGTTATAAAAGTTTGGTTTTTTAGTGCTGTAAATGCATTTTCAGCTCGCGCTGTACACATTTGCTATGTGAGGCATTATCTCATAAGGGAAATACTGGACAATCAAATTAATGACTGCCCAGGCTTCAGGATGTCTTTTTACACTATATAAAGGTGGAAATTTACATTGGAAACGTTTGGTTTAGCTGTTATAAAAGTTTGTTTTTTTAGTGCTGAAAATGCATTTTCAGCTCGCACTGTACACATTTGCTATGTGAGGCATTATCTCATAAGGGAAATACTGGACAATCAAATTAATGACTTCCCAGGCTTCAGGATGCCTTTTTACACTCTATAAATGTGGAAATTTACATTGGAAACGTTTGGTTTAGCTGGTATAAAAGTTTGGTTTTTTTAGTGCTGAAAATGCATTTTCAGCTCGCACTGTACACATTTGCTATGTGAGGCATTATCTCATAAGGGAAATACTGGACAATCAAATTAATGACTGCCCAGGCTTCAGGATGTCTTTTTACACTCTATAAATGTGGAAATTTACATTGGAAACGTTTGGTTTAGCTGTTATAAAAGTTTGGTTTTTTTAGTGCTGAAAATGCATTTTCAGCTCGCACTGTACACATTTGCTATGTGAGGCATTATCTCATAAGGGAAATACTGGACAATCAAATTAATGACTGCCCAGGCTTCAGGATGTCTTTTTACACTATATAAAGGTGGAAATTTACATTGGAAACGTTTGGTTTAGCTGTTATAAAAGTTTGGTTTTTTAGTGCTGAAAATGCATTTTCAGCTCGCACTGTACACATTTGCTATGTGAGGCATTATCTCATAAGGGAAATACTGGACAATCAAATTAATGACTTCCCAGGCTTCAGGATGCCTTTTTACACTCTATAAATGTGGAAATTTACATTGGAAACGTTTGGTTTAGCTGTTAATGAAGTTTCGTTTTTTTAGTGCTGAAAATTCATTGTCTGCTGGCGCTGTACACTTTTTCTAAGTGTTGCAATATCTCATGAAGGAAATACTGGACAATCAAATTAATGACTTTCCAGGCTTCAGGATGCCTTTCTACACTATATAAAGGTGGAAATGTACATTGGAAACGTTTGGTTTAGCTGTTATAAAAGTTTGGTTTTTTAGTGCTGTAAATGCATTTTCAGCTCGCGCTGTACACATTTGCTATGAGAGGCATTATCTCAAAAGGGAAATATTGGACAATCAAATTAATGACTGCCCAGGCTTCAAGGATGTCTTTTTACACTATATAAAGGTGGAAATTTACATTGGAAACGTTTGGTTTAGCTGTTATAAAAGTTGGGTTTTTTAGTGCTGAAAATGCATTTTCAGCTCGCACTGTACACATTTGCTATGTGAGGCATTATCTCATAAGGGAAATACTGGACAATCAAATTAATGACTTCCCAGGCTTCAGGATGCCTTTTTACACTCTATAAATGTGGAAATTTTCATTGGAAACGTTTGGTTTAGCTGTTAATGAAATTTCGTTTTTTTAGTGCTGAAAATTCATTGTCTGCTGGCGCTGTACACTTTTTCTAAGTGTTGCAATATCTCATGAAGGAAATACTGGACAATCAAATTAATGACTTTCCAGGCTTCAGGATGCCTTTCTACACTATATAAAGGTGGAAATGTACATTGGAAACGTTTGGTTTAGCTGTTATAAAAGTTTGGTTTTTTAGTGCTGTAAATGCATTTTCAGCTCGCGCTGTACACATTTGCTATGAGAGGCATTATCTCATAAGGGAAATATTGGACAATCAAATTAATGACTGCCCAGGCTTCAGGATGTCTTTTTACACTATATGAGGGTGGAAATTTACATTGGAAACGTTTAGTTTAGCTGTTAATGAAGTTTCGTTTTTTTAGTGCTGAAAATTCATTGTCTGCTGGCGCTGTATACTTTTTCTAAGTGTTGCAATATCTCATGAAGGAAATACTGGACAATCAAATTAATGACTTTCCAGGCTTCAGGATGCCTTTCTACACTATATAAAGGTGGAAATGTACATTGGAAACGTTTGGTTTAGCTGTTATAAAAGTTTGGTTTTTTAGTGCTGTAAATGCATTTTCAGCTCGCGCTGTACACATTTGCTATGAGAGGCATTATCTCAAAAGGGAAATATTGGACAATCAAATTAATGACTGCCATGGCTTCAGGATGTCTTTTTACACTGTATAAAGGTGGAAATTTACATTGGAAACGTTTGGTTTAGCTGTTATAAAAGTTTGTTTTTTTAGTGCTGAAAATGCATTTTCAGCTCGCACTGTACACATTTGCTATGTGAGGCATTATCTCATAAGGGAAATACTGGACAATCAAATTAATGACTTCCCAGGCTTCAGGATGCCTTTTTACACTCTATAAATGTGGAAATTTACATTGGAAACGTTTGGTTTAGCTGTTAATGAAGTTTCGTTTTTTTAGTGCTGAAAATTCATTGTCTGCTGGCGCTGTACACTTTTTCTAAGTGTTGCAATATCTCATGAAGGAAATACTGGACAATCAAATTAATGACTTTCCAGGCTTCAGGATGCCTTTCTACACTATATAAAGGTGGAAATTTACATTGGAAACGTTTGGTTTAGCTGTTATAAAAGTTTGGTTTTTTTAGTGCTGTAAATGCATTTTCAGCTCGCGCTGTACACATTTGCTATGAGAGGCATTATCTCATAAGGGAAATATTGGACAATCAAATTAATGACTGCCCAGGCTTCAGGATGTCTTTTTACACTGTATAAAGGTGGAAATTTACATTGGAAACGTTTGGTTTAGCTGTTATAAAAGTTTGGTTTTTTAGTGCTGAAAATGCATTTTCAGCTCGCACTGTACACATTTGCTATGTGAGGCATTATCTCATTAGGGAAATACTGGACAATCAAATTAATGACTGCCCAGGCTTCAGGATGTCCTTTTACACTATATAAAGGTGGAAATTTACATTGGAAACGTTTGGTTTAGCTGTTATAAAAGTTTGGTTTTTTAGTGCTGAAAATGCATTTTCAGCTCGCACTGTACACATTTGCTATGTGAGGCATTATCTCATAAGGGAAATACTGGACAATCAAATTAATGACTTCCCAGGCTTCAGGATGCCTTTTTACACTCTATAAATGTGGAAATTTACATTGGAAACGTTTGGTTTAGCTGTTAATGAAGTTTCGTTTTTTTAGTGCTGAAAATTCATTGTCTGCTGGCGCTGTACACTTTTTCTAAGTGTTGCAATATCTCATGAAGGAAATACTGGACAATCAAATTAATGACTTTCCAGGCTTCAGGATGCCTTTCTACACTATATAAAGGTGGAAATTTACATTGGAAACGTTTGGTTTAGCTGTTATAAAAGTTTGGTTTTTTTAGTGCTGAAAATGCATTTTCAGCTCGCACTGTACACATTTGCTATGTGAGGCATTATCTCATAAGGGAAATACTGGACAATCAAATTAATGACTGCCCAGGCTTCAGGATGTCTTTTTACACTATATAAAGGTGGAAATTTACATTGGAAACGTTTGGTTTAGCTGTTATAAAAGTTTGGTTTTTTTAGTGCTGAAAATGCATTTTCAGCTCGCACTGTACACATTTGCTATGTGAGGCATTATCTCATAAGGGAAATACTGGACAATCAAATTAATGACTGCCCAGGCTTCAGGATGTCTTTTTACACTATATAAAGGTGGAAATTTACATTGGAAACGTTTGGTTTAGCTGTTATAAAAGTTTGGTTTTTTTAGTGCTGAAAATGCATTTTCAGCTCGCACTGTACACATTTGCTATGTGAGGCATTATCTCATTAGGGAAATACTGGACAATCAAATTAATGACTGCCCAGGCTTCAGGATGTCTTTTTACACTATATAAAGGTGGAAATATACATTGGAAACGTTTAGTTTAGCTGTTAATGAAGTTTCGTTTTTTTAGTGCTGAAAATTCATTGTCTGCTGGCGCTGTACACTTTTTCTAAGTGTTGCAATATCTCATGAAGGAAATACTGGACAATCAAATTAATGACTTTCCGGGCTTCAGGATGCCTTTCTACACTATATAAAGGTGGAAATTTACATTGGAAACGTTTGGTTTAGCTGTTATAAAAGTTTGGTTTTTTAGTGCTGTAAATGCATTTTCAGCTCGCGCTGTACACATTTGCTATGAGAGGCATTATCTCATAAGGGAAATATTGGACAATCAAATTAATGACTGCCCAGGCTTCAGGATGTCTTTTTACACTATATAAAGGTGGAAATTTACATTGGAAACGTTTGGTTTAGCTGTTATAAAAGTTTGTTTTTTTAGTGCTGTAAATGCATTTTCAGCTCGCACTGTACACATTTGCTATGAGAGGCATTATCTCATAAGGGAAATATTGGACAATCAAATTAATGACTGCCCAGGCTTCAGGATGTCTTTTTACACTATATAAAGGTGGAAATTTACATTGGAAACGTTTGGTTTAGCTGTTATAAAAGTTTGGGTTTTTAGTGCTGAAAATGCATTTTCAGCTCGCACTGTACACATTTGCTATGTGAGGCATTATCTCATAAGGGAAATACTGGACAATCAAATTAATGACTTCCCAGGCTTCAGGATGCCTTTTTACACTCTATAAATGTGGAAATTTACATTGGAAACGTTTGGTTTAGCTGTTAATGAAGTTTCGTTTTTTTAGTGCTGAATATTCATTGTCTGCTGGCGCTGTACACTTTTTCTAAGTGTTGCAATATCTCATGAAGGAAATACTGGACAATCAAATTAATGACTTTCCAGGCTTCAGTATGCCTTTCTACACTATATAAAGGTGGAAATTTACATTGGAAACGTTTGGTTTAGCTGTTATAAAAGTTTGGTTTTTTAGTGCTGTAAATGCATTTTCAGCTCGCGCTGTACACATTTGCTATGAGAGGCATTATCTCATAAGGGAAATATTGGACAATCAAATTAATGACTGCCCAGGCTTCAGGATGTCTTTTTACACTATATAAAGGTGGAAATTTACATTGGAAACTTTTAGTTTAGCTGTTAATGAAGTTTCGTTTTTTTAGTGCTGAAAATTCATTGTCTGCTGGCGCTGTACACTTTTTCTAAGTGTTGCAATATCTCATGAAGGAAATACTGGACAATCAAATTAATGACTTTCCAGGCTTCAGGATGCCTTTCTACACTATATTAAGGTGGAAATTTACATTGGAAACGTTTGGTTTAGCTGTTATAAAAGTTTGGTTTTTTAGTGCTGTAAATGCATTTTCAGCTCGCGCTGTACACATTTGCTATGAGAGGCATTATCTCATAAGGGAAATATTGGACAATCAAATTAATGACTGCCCAGGCTTCAGGATGTCTTTTTACACTATATAAAGGTGGAAATTTACATTGGAAACGTTTGGTTTAGCTGTTATAAAAGTTTGTTTTTTTAGTGCTGTAAATGCATTTTCAGCTCGCGCTGTACACATTTTCTATGAGAGGCATTATCTCATAAGGGAAATATTGGACAATCAAATTAATGGCTGCCCAGGCTTCAGGATGTCTTTTTACTCTGTATAAAGTTGGAAATTTACATTGGAAACGTTTAGTTTAGCTGTTAATGAAGTTTCGTTTTTTTAGTGCTGAAAATTCATTGTCTGCTGGCGCTGTACACTTTTTCTAAGTGTTGCAATATCTCATGAAGGAAATACTGGACAATCAAATCAATGACTTTCCAGGCTTCAGGATGCCTTTCTACACTATATAAAGGTGGAAATGTACATTGGAAACGTTTGGTTTAGCTGTTATAAAAGTTTGTTTTTTTAGTGCTGTAAATGCATTTTCAGCTCGCGCTGTACACATTTGCTATGAGAGGCATTGTCTCATAAGTGAAATATTGGACAATCAAATTAATGACTGCCCAGGCTTCAGGATGTCTTTTTACACTATATAAAGGTGGAAATTTACATTGGAAACGTTTGGTTTAGCTGTTATAAAAGTTTGGTTTTTTTAGTGCTGAAAATGCATTTTCAGCTCGCACTGTACACATTTGCTATGAGAGGCATTGTCTCATAAGTGAAATATTGGACAATCAAATTAATGACTGCCCAGGCTTCAGGATGTCTTTTTACACTATATAAAGTTGGAAATTTACATTGGAAACGTTTGGTTTAGCTGTTATAAAAGTTTGGTTTTTTTAGTGCTGAAAATGCATTTTCAGCTCGCACTGTACACATTTGCTATGTGAGGCATTATCTCATAAGGGAAATACTGGACAATCAAATTAATGACTGCCCAGGCTTCAGGATGTCTTTTTACACTATATAAAGGTGGAAATTTACATTGGAAACGTTTGGTTTAGCTGTTAATGAAGTTTCGTTTTTTTAGTGCTGAAAATTCATTGTCTGCTGGCGCTGTACACTTTTTCTAAATGTTGCAATATCTCATGAAGGAAATACTGGACAATCAAATTAATGACTTTCCAGGCTTCAGGATGCCTTTCTACACTATATAAAGGTGGAAATTTACATTGGAAACGTTTGGTTTAGCTGTTATAAAAGTTTGGTTTTTTAGTGCTGTAAATGCATTTTCAGCTCGCGCTGTACACATTTGCTATGAGAGGCATTATCTCATAAGGGAAATATTGGACAATCAAATTAATGGCTGCCCAGGCTTCAGGATGTCTTTTTACTCTATATAAAGTTGGAAATTTACATTGGAAACGTTTAGTTTAGCTGTTAATGAAGTTTCGTTTTTTTAGTGCTGAAAATTCATTGTCTGCTGGCGCTGTACACTTTTTCTAAGTGTTGCAATATCTCATGAAGGAAATACTGGACAATCAAATCAATGACTTTCCAGGCTTCAGGATGCCTTTCTACACTATATAAAGGTGGAAATGTACATTGGAAACGTTTGGTTTAGCTGTTATAAAAGTTTGTTTTTTTTGTGCTGTAAATGCATTTTCAGCTCGCGCTGTACACATTTGCTATGAGAGGCATTGTCTCATAAGGGAAATATTGGACAATCAAATTAATGACTGCCCAGGCTTCAGGATGTCTTTTTACACTATATAAAGGTGGAAATTTACATTGGAAACGTTTGGTTTAGCTGTTATAAAAGTTTGGTTTTTTTAGTGCTGAAAATGCATTTTCAGCTCGCACTGTACACATTTGCTATGTGAGGCATTATCTCATAAGGGAAATACTGGACAATCAAATTAATGACTGCCCAGGCTTCAGGATGTCTTTTTACACTATATAAAGGTGGAAATTTACATTGGAAACGTTTGGTTTAGCTGTTATAAAAGTTTGGTTTTTTAGTGCTGAAAATGCATTTTCAGCTCGCACTGTACACATTTGCTATGTGAGGCATTATCTCATAAGGGAAATACTGGACAATCAAATTAATGACTTCCCAGGCTTCAGGATGCCTTTTTACACTCTATAAATGTGGAAATTTACATTGGAAACGTTATGTTTAGCTGTTAATGAAGTTTCGTTTTTTTAGTGCTGAAAATTCATTGTCTGCTGGCGCTGTACACTTTTTCTAAGTGTTGCAATATCTCATGAAGGAAATACTGGACAATCAAATTAATGACTTTCCAGGCTTCAGGATGCCTTTCTACACTATATAAAGGTGGAAATTTACATTGGAAACGTTTGGTTTAGCTGTTATAAAAGTTTGGTTTTTTAGTGCTGTAAATGCATTTTCAGCTCGCGCTGTACACATTTGCTATGAGAGGCATTATCTCATAAGGGAAATATTGGACAATCAAATTAATGACTGCCCAGGCTTCAGGATGTCTTTTTACACTATATAAAGGTGGAAATTTACATTGGAAACGTTTGGTTTAGCTGTTATAAAAGTTTGGTTTTTTTAGTGCTGAAAATGCATTTTCAGCTCGCACTGTACACATTTGCTATGTGAGGCATTATCTCATAAGGGAAATACTGGACAATCAAATTAATGACTGCCCAGGCTTCAGGATGTCTTTTTACACTATCTAAAGGTGAAAATTTACATTGGAAATGTTTGGTTTAGCTGTTATAAAAGTTTGGTTTTTTAGTGCTGAAAATGCATTTTCAGCTCGCACTGTACACATTTGCTATGTGAGGCATTATCTCATAAGGGAAATACTGGACAATCAAATTAATGACTTCCCAGGCTTCAGGATGCCTTTTTACACTCTATAAATGTGGAAATTTACATTGGAAACGTTTGGTTTAGCTGTTAATGAAGTTTCGTTTTTTTAGTGCTGAAAATTCATTGTCTGCTGGCGCTGTACACTTTTTCTAAGTGTTGCAATATCTCATGAAGGAAATACTGGACAATCAAATTAATGACTTTCCAGGCTTCAGGATGCCTTTCTACACTATATAAAGGTGGAAATTTACATTGGAAACGTTTGGTTTAGCTGTTATAAAAGTTTGTTTTTTTCGTGCTGTAAATGCATTTTCAGCTCGCGCTGTACACATTTGCTATGTGAGGCATTATCTCATAAGGGAAATACTGGACAATCAAATTAATGACTGCCCCAGGCTTCAGGATGTCTTTTTACACTATATAAAGGTGGAAATTTACATTGGAAACGTTTGGTTTAGCTGTTATAAAAGTTTGGTTTTTTAGTGCTGAAAATGCATTTTCAGCTCGCACTGTACACATTTGCTATGTGAGGCATTATCTCATAAGGGAAATACTGGACAATCAAATTAATGACTTCCCAGGCTTCAGGATGCCTTTTTACACTCTATAAATGTGGAAATTTACATTGGAAACGTTTGGTTTAGCTGTTAATGAAGTTTCGTTTTTTTAGTGCTGAAAATTCATTGTCTGCTGGCGCTGTACACTTTTTCTAAGTGTTGCAATATCTCATGAAGGAAATACTGGACAATCAAATTAATGACTTTCCAGGCTTCAGGATGCCTTTCTACACTATATAAAGGTGGAAATTTACATTTGAAACGTTTGGTTTAGCTGTTATAAAAGTTTGTTTTTTTAGTGCTGTAAATGCATTTTCAGCTCGCGCTGTACACATTTGCTATGAGAGGCATTATCTCATAAGGGAAATATTGGACAATCAAATTAATGACTGCCCAGGCTTCAGGATGTCTTTTTTACACTATATAAAGGTGGAAATATACATTGGAAACGTTTAGTTTAGCTGTTAATGAAGTTTCGTTTTTTTAGTGCTGAAAATTCATTTTCTGCTGGCGCTGTACACTTTTTCTAAGTGTTGCAATATCTCATGAAGGAAATACTGGACAATCAAATTAATGACTTTCCAGGCTTCAGGATGCCTTTCTACACTATATAAAGGTGGAAATTTACATTGGAAACGTTTGGTTTAGCTGTTATAAAAGTTTGGGTTTTTAGTGCTGAAAATGCATTTTCAGCTCGCACTGTACACATTTGCTATGAGAGGCATTATCTCATAAGGGAAATATTGGACAATCAAATTAATGACTGCCCAGGCTTCAGGATGTCTTTTTTACACTATATAAAGGTGGAAATATACATTGGAAACGTTTAGTTTAGCTGTTAATGAAGTTTCGTTTTTTTAGTGCTGAAAATTCATTTTCTGCTGGCGCTGTACACTTTTTCTAAGTGTTGCAATATCTCATGAAGGAAATACTGGACAATCAAATTAATGACTTTCCAGGCTTCAGGATGCCTTTCTACACTATATAAAGGTGGAAATTTACATTGGAAACGTTTGGTTTAGCTGTTATAAAAGTTTGGGTTTTTAGTGCTGAAAATGCATTTTCAGCTCGCACTGTACACATTTGCTATGTGAGGCATTATCTCATAAGGGAAATACTGGACAATCAAATTAATGACTGCCCAGGCTTCAGGATGCCTTTTTACACTCTATAAATGTGGAAATTTACATTGGAAACGTTTGGTTTAGCTGTTAATGAAGTTTCGTTTTTTTAGTGCTGAAAATTCATTGTCTGCTGGCGCTGTACACTTTTTCTAAGTGTTGCAATATCTCATGAAGGAAATACTGGACAATCAAATTAATGACTTTCCAGGCTTCAGGATGCCTTTCTACACTATATAAAGGTGGAAATTTACATTGGAAACGTTTGGTTTAGCTGTTATAAAAGTTTGGGTTTTTAATGCTGAAAATGCATTTTCAGCTCGCACTGTACACATTTGCGATGTGAGGCATTATCTCATAAGGGAAATACTGGACAATCAAATTAATGACTGCCCAGGCTTCAGGATGCCTTTTTACACTCTATAAATGTGGAAATTTACATTGGAAACGTTTGGTTTAGCTGTTAATGAAGTTTCGTTTTTTTAGTGCTGAAAATTCATTGTCTGCTGGCGCTGTACACTTTTTCTAAGTGTTGCAATATCTCATGAAGGAAATACTGGACAATCAAATTAATGACTTTCCAGGCTTCAGGATGCCTTTCTACACTATATAAAGGTGGAAATGTACATTGGAAACGTTTGGTTTAGCTGTTATAAAAGTTGGGTTTTTTAGTGCTGAAAATGCATTTTCAGCTCGCACTGTACACATTTGCTATGTGAGGCATTATCTCATAAGGGAAATACTGGACAATCAAATTAATGACTTCCCAGGCTTCAGGATGCCTTTTTACACTATATAAGGGTGGAAATTTACATTGGAAACGTTTAGTTTAGCTGTTAATGAAGTTTCGTTTTTTTAGTGCTGAATATTCATTGTCTGCTGGCGCTGTACACTTTTTCTAAGTGTTGCAATATCTCATGAAGGAAATACTGGACAATCAAATTAATGACTTTCCAGGCTTCAGGATGCCTTTCTACACTATATAAAGGTGGAAATGTACATTGGAAACGTTTGGTTTAGCTGTTATAAAAGTTTGGTTTTTTAGTGCTGTAAATGCATTTTCAGCTCGCGCTGTACACATTTGCTATGAGAGGCATTATCTCAAAAGGGAAATATTGGACAATCAAATTAATGACTGCCCAGGCTTCAGGATGTCTTTTTACACTATATAAAGGTGGAAATTTACATTGGAAACGTTTGGTTTAGCTGTTATAAAAGTTTGGTTTTTTAGTGCTGAAAATGCATTTTCAGCTCGCACTGTACACATTTGCTATGTGAGGCATTATCTCATAAGGGAAATACTGGACAATCAAATTAATGACTTCCCAGGCTTCAGGATGCCTTTTTACACTCTATAAATGTGGAAATTTACATTGGAAACGTTTGGTTTAGCTGTTAATGAAGTTTCGTTTTTTTAGTGCTGAAAATTCATTGTCTGCTGGCGCTGTACACTTTTTCTAAGTGTTGCAATATCTCATGAAGGAAATATTGGACAATCAAATCAATGACTTTCCAGGCTTCAGGATGCCTTTCTACACTATATAAAGGTGGAAATTTACATTGGAAACGTTTGGTTTAGCTGTTATAAAAGTTTGGTTTTTTAGTGCTGTAAATGCATTTTCAGCTCGCACTGTACACATTTGCTATGTGAGGCATTATCTCATAAGGGAAATACTGGACAATCAAATTAATGACTTCCCAGGCTTCAGGATGCCTTTTTACACTCTATAAATGTGGAAATTTACATTGGAAACGTTTGGTTTAGCTGTTAATGAAGTTTCGTTTTTTTAGTGCTGAAAATTCATTGTCTGCTGGCGCTGTACACTTTTTCTAAGTGTTGCAATATCTCATGAAGGAAATACTGGACAATCAAATTAATGACTTTCCAGGCTTCAGGATGCCTTTCTACACTATATAAAGGTGGAAATGTACATTGGAAACGTTTGGTTTAGCTGTTATAAAAGTTTGGTTTTTTAGTGCTGAAAATGCATTTTCAGCTCGCACTGTACACATTTGCTATGTGAGGCATTATCTCATAAGGGAAATACTGGACAATCAAATTAATGACTTCCCAGGCTTCAGGATGCCTTTTTACACTCTATAAATGTGGAAATTTACATTGGAAACGTTTGGTTTAGCTGTTAATGAAGTTTCGTTTTTTTAGTGCTGAAAATTCATTGTCTGCTGGCGCTGTACACTTTTTCTAAGTGTTGCAATATCTCATGAAGGAAATACTGGACAATCAAATTAATGACTTTCCAGGCTTCAGGATGCCTTTCTACACTATATAAAGGTGGAAATTTACATTGGAAACGTTTGGTTTAGCTGTTATAAAAGTTTGGTTTTTTCGTGCTGTAAATGCATTTTCAGCTCGCGCTGTACACATTTGCTATGTGAGGCATTATCTCATAAGGGAAATACTGGACAATCAAATTAATGACTGCCCCAGGCTTCAGGATGTCTTTTTACACTATATAAAGGTGGAAATTTACATTGGAAACGTTTGGTTTAGCTGTTATAAAAGTTTGGTTTTTTAGTGCTGAAAATGCATTTTCAGCTCGCACTGTACACATTTGCTATGTGAGGCATTATCTCATAAGGGAAATACTGGACAATCAAATTAATGACTTCCCAGGCTTCAGGATGCCTTTTTACACTCTATAAATGTGGAAATTTACATTGGAAACGTTTGGTTTAGCTGTTAATGAAGTTTCGTTTTTTTAGTGCTGAAAATTCATTGTCTGCTGGCGCTGTACACTTTTTCTAAGTGTTGCAATATCTCATGAAGGAAATACTGGACAATCAAATTAATGACTTTCCAGGCTTCAGGATGCCTTTCTACACTATATAAAGGTGGAAATTTACATTTGAAACGTTTGGTTTAGCTGTTATAAAAGTTTGTTTTTTTAGTGCTGTAAATGCATTTTCAGCTCGCGCTGTACACATTTGCTATGAGAGGCATTATCTCATAAGGGAAATATTGGACAATCAAATTAATGACTGCCCAGGCTTCAGGATGTCTTTTTTACACTATATAAAGGTGGAAATATACATTGGAAACGTTTAGTTTAGCTGTTAATGAAGTTTCGTTTTTTTAGTGCTGAAAATTCATTTTCTGCTGGCGCTGTACACTTTTTCTAAGTGTTGCAATATCTCATGAAGGAAATACTGGACAATCAAATTAATGACTTTCCAGGCTTCAGGATGCCTTTCTACACTATATAAAGGTGGAAATTTACATTGGAAACGTTTGGTTTAGCTGTTATAAAAGTTTGGGTTTTTAGTGCTGAAAATGCATTTTCAGCTCGCACTGTACACATTTGCTATGTGAGGCATTATCTCATAAGGGAAATACTGGACAATCAAATTAATGACTGCCCAGGCTTCAGGATGCCTTTTTACACTCTATAAATGTGGAAATTTACATTGGAAACGTTTGGTTTAGCTGTTAATGAAGTTTCGTTTTTTTAGTGCTGAAAATTCATTGTCTGCTGGCGCTGTACACTTTTTCTAAGTGTTGCAATATCTCATGAAGGAAATACTGGACAATCAAATTAATGACTTTCCAGGCTTCAGGATGCCTTTCTACACTATATAAAGGTGGAAATGTACATTGGAAACGTTTGGTTTAGCTGTTATAAAAGTTGGGTTTTTTAGTGCTGAAAATGCATTTTCAGCTCGCACTGTACACATTTGCTATGTGAGGCATTATCTCATAAGGGAAATACTGGACAATCAAATTAATGACTTCCCAGGCTTCAGGATGCCTTTTTACACTATATAAGGGTGGAAATTTACATTGGAAACGTTTAGTTTAGCTGTTAATGAAGTTTCGTTTTTTTAGTGCTGAATATTCATTGTCTGCTGGCGCTGTACACTTTTTCTAAGTGTTGCAATATCTCATGAAGGAAATACTGGACAATCAAATTAATGACTTTCCAGGCTTCAGGATGCCTTTCTACACTATATAAAGGTGGAAATGTACATTGGAAACGTTTGGTTTAGCTGTTATAAAAGTTTGGTTTTTTAGTGCTGTAAATGCATTTTCAGCTCGCGCTGTACACATTTGCTATGAGAGGCATTATCTCAAAAGGGAAATATTGGACAATCAAATTAATGACTGCCCAGGCTTCAGGATGTCTTTTTACACTATATAAAGGTGGAAATTTACATTGGAAACGTTTGGTTTAGCTGTTATAAAAGTTTGGTTTTTTAGTGCTGAAAATGCATTTTCAGCTCGCACTGTACACATTTGCTATGTGAGGCATTATCTCATAAGGGAAATACTGGACAATCAAATTAATGACTTCCCAGGCTTCAGGATGCCTTTTTACACTCTATAAATGTGGAAATTTACATTGGAAACGTTTGGTTTAGCTGTTAATGAAGTTTCGTTTTTTTAGTGCTGAAAATTCATTGTCTGCTGGCGCTGTACACTTTTTCTAAGTGTTGCAATATCTCATGAAGGAAATATTGGACAATCAAATCAATGACTTTCCAGGCTTCAGGATGCCTTTCTACACTATATAAAGGTGGAAATTTACATTGGAAACGTTTGGTTTAGCTGTTATAAAAGTTTGGTTTTTTAGTGCTGTAAATGCATTTTCAGCTCGCACTGTACACATTTGCTATGTGAGGCATTATCTCATAAGGGAAATACTGGACAATCAAATTAATGACTTCCCAGGCTTCAGGATGCCTTTTTACACTCTATAAATGTGGAAATTTACATTGGAAACGTTTGGTTTAGCTGTTAATGAAGTTTCGTTTTTTTAGTGCTGAAAATTCATTGTCTGCTGGCGCTGTACACTTTTTCTAAGTGTTGCAATATCTCATGAAGGAAATACTGGACAATCAAATTAATGACTTTCCAGGCTTCAGGATGCCTTTCTACACTATATAAAGGTGGAAATGTACATTGGAAACGTTTGGTTTAGCTGTTATAAAAGTTTGGTTTTTTAGTGCTGAAAATGCATTTTCAGCTCGCACTGTACACATTTGCTATGTGAGGCATTATCTCATAAGGGAAATACTGGACAATCAAATTAATGACTTCCCAGGCTTCAGGATGCCTTTTTACACTCTATAAATGTGGAAATTTACATTGGAAACGTTTGGTTTAGCTGTTAATGAAGTTTCGTTTTTTTAGTGCTGAAAATTCATTGTCTGCTGGCGCTGTACACTTTTTCTAAGTGTTGCAATATCTCATGAAGGAAATACTGGACAATCAAATTAATGACTTTCCAGGCTTCAGGATGCCTTTCTACACTATATAAAGGTGGAAATTTACATTTCAAACGTTTGGTTTAGCTGTTATAAAAGTTTGGTTTTTTTAGTGCTGTAAATGCATTTTCAGCTCGCGCTGTACACATTTGCTATGAGAGGCATTATCTCATAAGGGAAATATTGGACAATCAAATTAATGACTGCCCAGGCTTCAGGATGTCTTTTTACACTATATAAAGGTGGAAATATACATTGGAAACGTTTAGTTTAGCTGTTAATGAAGTTTCGTTTTTTTAGTGCTGAAAATTCATTGTCTGTTGGCGCTGTACACTTTTTCTAAGTGTTGCAATATCTCATGAAGGAAATACTGGACAATCAAATTAATGACTTTCCAGGCTTCAGGATGCCTTTCTACACTATATAAAGGTGGAAATTTACATTGGAAACGTTTGGTTTAGCTGTTATAAAAGTTTGGTTTTTTAGTGCTGTAAATGCATTTTCAGCTCGCGCTGTACACATTTGCTATGAGAGGCATTATCTCATAAGGGAAATATTGGACAATCAAATTAATGACTGCCCAGGCTTCAGGATGTCTTTTTACACTATATAAAGGTGGAAATTTACATTGGAAACTTTTAGTTTAGCTGTTAATGAAGTTTCGTTTTTTTAGTGCTGAAAATTCATTGTCTGCTGGCGCTGTACACTTTTTCTAAGTGTTGCAATATCTCATGAAGGAAATACTGGACAATCAAATTAATGACTTTCCAGGCTTCAGGATGCCTTTCTACACTATATAAAGGTGGAAATGTACATTGGAAACGTTTGGTTTAGCTGTTATAAAAGTTTGGTTTTTTAGTGCTGTAAATGCATTTTCAGCTCGCGCTGTACACATTTGCTATGAGAGGCATTATCTCAAAAGGGAAATATTGGACAATCAAATTAATGACTGCCCAGGCTTCAGGATGTCTTTTTACACTATATAAAGGTGGAAATTTACATTGGAAACGTTTGGTTTAGCTGTTATAAAAGTTTGTTTTTTTAGTGCTGAAAATGCATTTTCAGCTCGCACTGTACACATTTGCTATGTGAGGCATTATCTCATAAGGGAAATACTGGACAATCAAATTAATGACTTCCCAGGCTTCAGGATGCCTTTTTACACTCTATAAATGTGGAAATTTACATTGGAAACGTTTGGTTTAGCTGTTAATGAAGTTTCGTTTTTTTAGTGCTGAAAATTCATTGTCTGCTGGCGCTGTACACTTTTTCTAAGTGTTGCAATATCTCATGAAGGAAATACTGGACAATCAAATCAATGACTTTCCAGGCTTCAGGATGTCTTTCTACACTATATAAAGGTGGAAATTTACATTGGAAACGTTTGGTTTAGCTGTTATAAAAGTTTGGTTTTTTAGTGCTGTAAATGCATTTTCAGCTCGCACTGTACACATTTGCTATGTGAGGCATTATCTCATAAGGGAAATACTGGACAATCAAATTAATGACTTCCCAGGCTTCAGGATGCCTTTTTACACTCTATAAATGTGGAAATTTACATTGGAAACGTTTGGTTTAGCTGTTAATGAAGTTTCGTTTTTTTAGTGCTGAAAATTCATTGTCTGCTGGCGCTGTACACTTTTTCTAAGTGTTGCAATATCTCATGAAGGAAATACTGGACAATCAAATTAATGACTTTCCAGGCTTCGGGATGCCTTTCTACACTATATAAAGGTGGAAATGTACATTGGAAACGTTTGGTTTAGCTGTTATAAAAGTTTGGTTTTTTAGTGCTGAAAATGCATTTTCAGCTCGCACTGTACACATTTGCTATGTGAGGCATTATCTCATAAGGGAAATACTGGACAATCAAATTAATGACTTCCCAGGCTTCAGGATGCCTTTTTACACTCTATAAATGTGGAAATTTACATTGGAAACGTTTGGTTTAGCTGTTAATGAAGTTTCGTTTTTTTAGTGCTGAAAATTCATTGTCTGCTGGCGCTGTACACTTTTTCTAAGTGTTGCAATATCTCATGAAGGAAATACTGGACAATCAAATTAATGACTTTCCAGGCTTCAGGATGCCTTTCTACACTATATAAAGGTGGAAATTTACATTTGAAACGTTTGGTTTAGCTGTTATAAAAGTTTGGTTTTTTAGTGCTGTAAATGCATTTTCAGCTCGCGCTGTACACATTTGCTATGAGAGGCATTATCTCATAAGGGAGATATTGGACAATCAAATTAATGACTGCCCAGGCTTCAGGATGTCTTTTTACACTATATAAAGGTGGAAATATACATTGGAAACGTTTAGTTTAGCTGTTAATGAAGTTTCGTTTTTTTAGTGCTGAAAATTCATTGTCTGCTGGCGCTGTACACTTTTTCTAAGTGTTGCAATATCTCATGAAGGAAATACTGGACAATCAAATCAATGACTTTCCAGGCTTCAGGATGCCTTTCTACACTATATAAAGGTGAAAATTTACATTGGAAACGTTTGGTTTAGCTGTTATAAAAGTTTGGTTTTTTAGTGCTTGTAAATGCATTTTCAGCTCGCGCTGTACACATTTGCTATGAGAGGCATTATCTCATAAGGGAAATATTGGACAATCAAATTAATGACTGCCCAGGCTTCAGGATGTCTTTTTACACTATATAAAGGTGGAAATTTACATTGGAAACGTTTGGTTTAGCTGTTATAAAAGTTTGGTTTTTTAGTGCTGTAAATGCATTTTCAGCTCGCGCTGTACACATGCTATGTGAGGCATTATCTCATAAGGGAAATACTGGACAATCAAATTAATGACTGCCCAGGCTTCAGGATGTCTTTTTACACTATATAAAGGTGGAAATTTACATTGGAAACGTTTGGTTTAGCTGTTATAAAAGTTTGGTTTTTTAGTGCTGAAAATGCATTTTCAGCTCGCACTGTACACATTTGCTATGTGAGGCATTATCTCATAAGGGAAATACTGGACAATCAAATTAATGACTTCCCAGGCTTCAGGATGCCTTTTTACACTCTATAAATGTGGAAATTTACATTGGAAACGTTTGGTTTAGCTGTTATAAAAGTTTGGTTTTTTTAGTGCTGAAAATGCATTTTCAGCTCGCACTGTACACATTTGCTATGTGAGGCATTATCTCATAAGGGAAATACTGGACAATCAAATTAATGACTGCCCAGGCTTCAGGATGCCTTTTTACACTCTATAAATGTGGAAATTTACATTGGAAAAGTTTGGTTTAGCTGTTAATGAAGTTTCGTTTTTTTAGTGCTGAAAATTCATTGTCTGCTGGCGCTGTACACTTTTTCTAAGTGTTGCAATATCTCATGAAGGAAATACTGGACAATCAAATTAATGACTTTCCAGGCTTCAGGATGCCTTTCTACACTATATAAAGGTGGAAATGTACATTGGAAACGTTTGGTTTAGCTGTTATAAAAGTTTGGTTTTTTAGTGCTGTAAATGCATTTTCAGCTCGCGCTGTACACATTTGCTATGAGACGCATTATCTCATAAGGGAAATATTGGACAATCAAATTAATGACTGCCCAGGCTTCGGGATGTCTTTTTACACTATATAAGGGTGGAAATTTACATTGGAAACGTTTAGTTTAGCTGTTAATGAAGTTTCGTTTTTTTAGTGCTGAAAATTCATTGTCTGCTGGCGCTGTACACTTTTTCTAAGTGTTGCAATATCTCATGAAGGAAATACTGGACAATCAAATCAATGACTTTCCAGGCTTCAGGATGCCTTTCTACACTATATAAAGGTGGAAATGTACATTGGAAACGTTTGGTTTAGCTGTTATAAAAGTTTGGTTTTTTAGTGCTGTAAATGCATTTTCAGCTCGCGCTGTACACATTTGCTATGAGAGGCATTATCTCAAAAGGGAAATATTGGACAATCAAATTAATGACTGCCCAGGCTTCAGGATGTCTTTTTACACTATATAAAGGTGGAAACTTACATTGGAAACGTTTGGTTTAGCTGTTATAAAAGTTGGGTTTTTTAGTGCTGAAAATGCATTTTCAGCTCGCACTGTACACATTTGCTATGTGAGGCATTATCTCATAAGGGAAATACTGGACAATCAAATTAATGACTTCCCAGGCTTCAGGATGCCTTTTTACACTCTATAAATGTGGAAATTTACATTGGAAACGTTTGGTTTAGCTGTTAATGAAGTTTCGTTTTTTTAGTGCTGAAAATTCATTGTCTGCTGGCGCTGTACACTTTTTCTAAGTGTTGCAATATCTCATGAAGGAAATACTGGACAATCAAATTAATGACTTTCCAGGCTTCAGGATGCCTTTCTACACTATATAAAGGTGGAAATGTACATTGGAAACGTTTGGTTTAGCTGTTATAAAAGTTTGGTTTTTTAGTGCTGTAAATGCATTTTCAGCTCGCGCTGTACACATTTGCTATGAGAGGCATTATCTCATAAGGGAAATATTGGACAATCAAATTAATGACTGCCCAGGCTTCAGGATGTCTTTTTACACTATATAAGGGTGGAAATTTACATTGGAAACGTTTAGTTTAGCTGTTAATGAAGTTTCGTTTTTTTAGTGCTGAAAATTCATTGTCTGCTGGCGCTGTACACTTTTTCTAAGTGTTGCAATATCTCATGAAGGAAATACTGGACAATCAAATTAATGACTTTCCAGGCTTCAGGATGCCTTTCTACACTATATAAAGGTGGAAATGTACATTGGAAACGTTTGGTTTAGCTGTTATAAAAGTTTGGTTTTTTAGTGCTGTAAATGCATTTTCAGCTCGCGCTGTACACATTTGCTATGAGAGGCATTATCTCAAAAGGGAAATATTGGACAATCAAATTAATGACTGCCCAGGCTTCAGGATGTCTTTTTACACTATATAAAGGTGGAAATTTACATTGGAAACGTTTGGTTTAGCTGTGATAAAAGTTTGTTTTTTTAGTTCTGAAAATGCATTTTCAGCTCGCACTGTACACATTTGCTATGTGAGGCATTATCTCATAAGGGAAATACTGGACAATCAAATTAATGACTTCCCAGGCTTCAGGATGCCTTTTTACACTCTATAAATGTGGAAATTTACATTGGAAACGTTTGGTTTAGCTGTTAATGAAGTTTCGTTTTTTTAGTGCTGAAAATTCATTGTCTGCTGGCGCTGTACACTTTTTCTAAGTGTTGCAATATCTCATGAAGGAAATACTGGACAATCAAATCAATGACTTTCCAGGCTTCAGGATGCCTTTCTACACTATATAAAGGTGGAAATTTACATTGGAAACGTTTGGTTTAGCTGTTATAAAAGTTTGGTTTTTTAGTGCTGTAAATGCATTTTCAGCTCGCACTGTACACATTTGCTATGTGAGGCATTATCTCATAAGGGAAATACTGGACAATCAAATTAATGACTTCCCAGGCTTCAGGATGCCTTTTTAGACTCTATAAATGTGGAAATTTACATTGGAAACGTTTGGTTTAGCTGTTAATGAAGTTTCGTTTTTTTAGTGCTGAAAATTCATTGTCTGCTGGCGCTGTACACTTTTTCTAAGTGTTGCAATATCTCATGAAGGAAATACTGGACAATCAAATTAATGACTTTCCAGGCTTCAGGATGCCTTTCTACACTATATAAAGGTGGAAATGTACATCGGAAACGTTTGGTTTAGCTGTTATAAAAGTTTGGTTTTTTAGTGCTGAAACTGCATTTTCAGCTCGCACTGTACACATTTGCTATGTGAGGCATTATCTCATAAGGGAAATACTGGACAATCAAATTAATGACTTCCCAGGCTTCAGGATGCCTTTTTACACTATATAAATGTGGAAATTTACATTGGAAACGTTTGGTTTAGCTGTTAATGAAGTTTCGTTTTTTTAGTGCTGAAAATTCATTGTCTGCTGGCGCTGTACACCTTTTCTAAGTGTTGCAATATCTCATGAAGGAAATACTGGACAATCAAATTAATGACTTTCCAGGCTTCAGGATGCCTTTCTACACTATATAAAGGTGGAAATTTACATTGGAAACGTTTGGTTTAGCTGTTATAAAAGTTTGTTTTTTTAGTGCTGTAAATGCATTTTCAGCTCGCGCTGTACACATTTGCTATGAGAGGCATTATCTCATAAGGGAAATATTGGACAATCAAATTAATGACTGCCCAGGCTTCAGGATGTCTTTTTACACTATATAAAGGTGGAAATTTACATTGGAAACGTTTGGTTTAGCTGTTATAAAAGTTTGGTTTTTTAGTGCTGTAAATGCATTTTCAGCTCGCGCTGTACACATTTGCTATGTGAGGCATTATCTCATAAGGGAAATACTGGACAATCAAATTAATGACTGCCCAGGCTTCAGGATGTCTTTTTACACTATATAAAGGTGGAAATTTACATTGGAAACGTTTGGTTAAGCTGTTATAAAAGTTTGGTTTTTTAGTGCTGAAAATGCATTTTCAGCTCGCACTGTACACATTTGCTATGTGAGGCATTATCTCATAAGGGAAATACTGGACAATCAAATTAATGACTTCCCAGGCTTCAGGATGCCTTTTTACACTCTATAAATGTGGAAATTTACATTGGAAACGTTTGGTTTAGCTGTTATAAAAGTTTGGTTTTTTTAGTGCTGAAAATGCATTTTCAGCTCGCACTGTACACATTTGCTATGTGAGGCATTATCTCATAAGGGAAATACTGGACAATCAAATTAATGACTGCCCAGGCTTCAGGATGCCTTTTTACACTCTATAAATGTGGAAATTTACATTGGAAAAGTTTGGTTTAGCTGTTAATGAAGTTTCGTTTTTTTAGTGCTGAAAATTCATTGTCTGCTGGCGCTGTACACTTTTTCTAAGTGTTGCAATATCTCATGAAGGAAATACTGGACAATCAAATTAATGACTTTCCAGGCTTCAGGATGCCTTTCTACACTATATAAAGGTGGAAATGTACATTGGAAACGTTTGGTTTAGCTGTTATAAAAGTTTGTTTTTTTAGTGCTGTAAATGCATTTTCAGCTCGCGCTGTACACATTTGCTATGAGAGGCATTATCTCATAAGGGAAATATTGGACAATCAAATTAATGACTGCCCAGGCTTCAGGATGTCTTTTTACACTATATAAGGGTGGAAATTTACATTGGAAACGTTTAGTTTAGCTGTTAATGAAGTTTCGTTTTTTTAGTGCTGAAAATTCATTGTCTGCTGGCGCTGTACACTTTTTCTAAGTGTTGCAATATCTCATGAAGGAAATACTGGACAATAAAATTAATGACTTTCCAGGCTTCCGGATGCCTTTCTACACTATATAAAGGTGGAAATGTACATTGGAAACGTTTGGTTTAGCTGTTATAAAAGTTTGGTTTTTTAGTGCTGTAAATGCATTTTCAGCTCGCGCTGTACACATTTGCTATGAGAGGCATTATCTCAAAAGGGAAATATTGGACAATCAAATTAATGACTGCCCAGGCTTCAGGATGTCTTTTTACACTATATAAAGGTGGAAGCTTACATTGGAAACGTTTGGTTTAGCTGTTATAAAAGTTGGGTTTTTTAGTGCTGAAAATGCATTTTCAGCTCGCACTGTACACATTTGCTATGTGAGGCATTATCTCATAAGGGAAATACTGGACAATCAAATTAATGACTTCCCAGGCTTCAGGATGCCTTTTTACACTCTATAAATGTGGAAATTTACATTGGAAACGTTTGGTTTAGCTGTTAATGAAGTTTCGTTTTTTTAGTGCTGAAAATTCATTGTCTGCTGGCGCTGTACACTTTTTCTAAGTGTTGCAATATCTCATGAAGGAAATACTGGACAATCAAATTAATGACTTTCCAGGCTTCAGGATGCCTTTCTACACTATATAAAGGTGGAAATGTACATTGGAAACGTTTGGTTTAGCTGTTATAAAAGTTTGGTTTTTTAGTGCTGTAAATGCATTTTCAGCTCGCGCTGTACACATTTGCTATGAGAGGCATTATCTCATAAGGGAAATATTGGACAATCAAATTAATGACTGCCCAGGCTTCAGGATGTCTTTTTACACTATATAAGGGTGGAAATTTACATTGGAAACGTTTAGTTTAGCTGTTAATGAAGTTTCGTTTTTTTAGTGCTGAAAATTCATTGTCTGCTGGCGCTGTACACTTTTTCTAAGTGTTGCAATATCTCATGAAGGAAATACTGGACAATCAAATTAATGACTTTCCAGGCTTCAGGATGCCTTTCTACAATATATAAAGGTGGAAATGTACATTGGAAACGTTTGGTTTAGCTGTTATAAAAGTTTGGTTTTTTAGTGCTGTAAATGCATTTTCAGCTCGCGCTGTACACATTTGCTATGAGAGGCATTATCTCAAAAGGGAAATATTGGACAATCAAATTAATGACTGCCCAGGCTTCAGGATGTCTTTTTACACTATATAAAGGTGGAAATTTACATTGGAAACGTTTGGTTTAGCTGTGATAAAAGTTTGGTTTTTTAGTGCTGAAAATGCATTTTCAGCTCGCACTGTACACATTTGCTATGTGAGGCATTATCTCATAAGGGAAATACTGGACAATCAAATTAATGACTTCCCAGGCTTCAGGATGCCTTTTTACACTCTATAAATGTGGAAATTTACATTGGAAACGTTTGGTTTAGCTGTTAATGAAGTTTCGTTTTTTTAGTGCTGAAAATTCATTGTCTGCTGGCGCTGTACACTTTTTCTAAGTGTTGCAATATCTCATGAAGGAAATACTGGACAATCAAATCAATGACTTTCCAGGCTTCAGGATGCCTTTCTACACTATATAAAGGTGGAAATTTACATTGGAAACGTTTGGTTTAGCTGTTATAAAAGTTTGGTTTTTTAGTGCTGTAAATGCATTTTCAGCTCGCACTGTACACATTTGCTATGTGAGGCATTATCTCATAAGGGAAATACTGGACAATCAAATTAATGACTTCCCAGGCTTCAGGATGCCTTTTTACACTATATAAAGGTGGAAATGTACATTGGAAACGTTTGGTTTAGCTGTTATAAAAGTTTGGTTTTTTAGTGCTGAAAATACATTTTCAGCTCGCACTGTACACATTTGCTATGTGAGGCATTATCTCATAAGGGAAATACTGGACAATCAAATTAATGACTTCCCAGGCTTCAGGATGCCTTTCTACACTATATAAAGGTGGAAATGTACATTGGAAACGTTTGGTTTAGCTGTTATAAAAGTTTGGTTTTTTAGTGCTGAAAATACATTTTCAGCTCGCACTGTACACATTTGCTATGTGAGGCATTATCTCATAAGGGAAATACTGGACAATCAAATTAATGACTTCCCAGGCTTCAGGATGCCTTTTTACACTCTATAAATGTGGAAATTTACATTGGAAACGTTTGGTTTAGCTGTTAATGAAGTTTCGTTTTTTTAGTGCTGAAAATTCATTGTCTGCTGGCGCTGTACACCTTTTCTAAGTGTTGCAATATCTCATGAAGGAAATACTGGACAATCAAATTAATGACTTTCCAGGCTTCAGGATGCCTTTCTACACTATATAAAGGTGGAAATTTACATTGGAAACGTTTGGTTTAGCTGTTATAAAAGTTTGGGTTTTTAGTGCTGTAAATGCATTTTCAGCTCGCGCTGTACACATTTGCTATGTGAGGCATTATCTCATAAGGGAAATATTGGACAATCAAATTAATGACTGCCCAGGCTTCAGGATGTCTTTTTACACTATATAAAGGTGGAAATTTACATTGGAAACGTTTGGTTTAGCTGTTATAAAAGTTTGGTTTTTTAGTGCTGAAAATGCATTTTCAGCTCGCACTGTACACATTTGCTATGTGAGGCATTATCTCATAAGGGAAATACTGGACAATCAAATTAATGATTTCCCAGGCTTCAGGATGCCTTTTTACACTCTATAAATGTGGAAATTTACATTGGAAACGTTTGGTTTAGCTGTTAATGAAGTTTCGTTTTTTTAGTGCTGAAAATTCATTGTCTGCTGGCGCTGTACACTTTTTCTAAGTGTTGCAATTTCTCATGAAGGAAATACTGGACAATCAAATTAATGACTTTCCAGGCTTCAGGATGCCTTTCTACACTATATAAAGGTGGAAATTTACATTGGAAACGTTTGGTTTAGCTGTTATAAAAGTTTGGTTTTTTAGTGCTGTATATGCATTTTCAGCTCGCGCTGTACACATTTGCTATGAGAGGCATTATCTCATAAGGGAAATATTGGACAATCAAATTAATGACTGCCCAGGCTTCAGGATGTCTTTTTACACTATATAAAGGTGGAAATTTACATTGGAAACGTTTAGTTTAGCTGTTAATGAAGTTTCGTTTTTTTAGTGCTGAAAATTCATTGTCTGCTGGCGCTGTACACTTTTTCTAAGTGTTGCAATATCTCATGAAGGAAATACTGGACAATCAAATTAATGACTTTCCAGGCTTCAGGATGCCTTTCTACACTATATAAAGGTGGAAATGTACATTGGAAACGTTTGGTTTAGCTGTTATAAAAGTTTGGTTTTTTAGTGCTGTAAATGCATTTTCAGCTCGCGCTGTACACATTTGCTATGAGAGGCATTATCTCATAAGGGAAATATTGGACAATCAAATGAATGACTGCCCAGGCTTCAGGATGTCTTTTTACACTATATAAAGGTGGAAATTTACATTGGAAACGTTTGGTTTAGCTGTTATAAAAGTTTGGTTTTTTAGTGCTGAAAATGCATTTTCAGCTCGCACTGTACACATTTGCTATGTGAGGCATTATCTCATAAGGGAAATACTGGACAATCAAATTAATGACTTCCCAGGCTTCAGGATGCCTTTTTACACTCTATAAATGTGGAAATTTACATTGGAAACGTTTGGTTTAGCTGTTAATGAAGTTTCGTTTTTTAGTGCTGAAAATTCATTGTCTGCTGGCGCTGTACACTTTTTCTAAGTGTTGCAATATCTCATGAAGGAAATACTGGACAATCAAATTAATGACTTTCCAGGCTTCAGGATGCCTTTTTACACTATATAAAGGTGGAAATTTACATTGGAAACGTTTGGTTTAGCTGTTATAAAAGTTTGGTTTTTTAGTGCTGTAAATGCATTTTCAGCTCGCGCTGTACACATTTGCTATGAGAGGCATTATCTCATAAGGGAAATATTGGACAATCAAATTAATGACTGCCCAGGCTTCAGGATGTCTTTTTACACTATATAAAGGTGGAAATTTACATTGGAAACGTTTGGTTTAGCTGTTATAAAAGTATGGTTTTTTAGTGCTGAAAATGCATTTACAGCACGAAAAAAACAAACTTTTATAACAGCTAAACTAAACGTTTCCAATGTAAATTTCCACCTTTATATAGTGTAAAAAAGACATCCTGAAGCCTGGGCAGTCATTAATTTGATTGTCCAATATTTCCCTTATGAGATAATGCCTCACATAGCATTTACAGCACTAAAAAAACAAACTTTTATAACAGCTAAACCAAACGTTTCCAATGTAAATTTCCACCTTTATATAGTGTAGAAAGGCATCCTGAAGCCTGGAAAGTCATTAATTTGATTGTCCAGTATTTCCTTCATGAGATATTGCAACACTTAGAAAAAGTGTACAGCGCCAGCAGACAATGAATTTGCAGCACTAAAAAAACGAAACTTCATTAACAGCTAAACCAAACGTTTCCAATGTAAATTTCCACATTTATATAGTGTAAAAAGGCATCCTGAAGCCTGGGAAGTCATTAATTTGATTGTCCAGTATTTCCCTTATGAGATAATGCCTCACATAGCAAATGTGTACAGCGCGAGCTGAAAATGCATTTACAGCACTAAAAAAACAAACTTTTATAACAGCTAAACTAAACGTTTCCAATGTAAATTTTCACCTTTATATAGTGTAAAAAGACATCCTGAAGCCTGGGCAGTCATTAATTTGATTGTCCAATATTTCCCTTATGAGATAATGCCTCTCATAGCAAATGTGTACAGCGCGAGCTGAAAATGCATTTACAGCACTAAAAAAACAAACTTTTATAACAGCTAAACCAAACGTTTCCAATGTAAATTTCCACCTTTATATAGTGTAGAAAGGCATCCTGAAGCCTGGAAAGTCATTAATTTGATTGTCCAGTATTTCCTTCATGAGATATTGCAACACTTAGAAAAAGTGTACAGCGCCAGCAGACAATGAATTTGCAGCACTAAAAAAACGAAACTTCATTAACAGCTAAACCAAACGTTTCCAATGTAAATTTCCACCTTTATATAGTGTAGAAAGGCATCCTGAAGCCTGGGCAGTCATTAATTTGATTGTCCAATATTTCCCTTATGAGATAATGCCTCTCATAGCAAATATGTACAGCGTGAGCTGAAAATGCATTTACAGCACAAAAAAAACAAACTTTTATAACAGCTAAACCAAACGTTTCCAATGTAAATTTCCACCTTTATATAGTGTAAAAAGACATCCTGAAGCCTGGGAAGTCATTAATTTGATTGTCCAGTATTTCCCTTATGAGATAATGCCTCACCATAGCAAATGTGTACAGCGCGAGCTGAAAATGCATTTACAGCACTAAAAAACCAAACTTTTATAACAGCTAAACCAAACGTTTCCAATGTAAATTTCCACCTTTATATAGTGTAAAAAGGCATCCTGAAGCCTGGGAAGTCATTAATTTGATTGTCCAGTATTTGTCGCGGTTCTACGAACCGTGTGGGAAGGAAGGAGGACCCGAAAGCGACAGGTGAGTGGGAAACAGGGTTTATTGAGGGCTGGAGTGGGGATGCGAGCTGGAGAGAGTCCACCACAAGGCAGGCGTCGTCCAGGACAGCGTCGAAGGAAGCCGACGGGCAAGTGCCGGGTGGCGCGGACGAGGGTGCGGTCGAGCGAGACGCGTCGGGAGGCGAAGTCGGGCTGGCGTGGTAGCGCGAAGCACGGCGGAGCGGAGAGCGCTGGCGGGATGTTTGCCGGGCGGGATCTCGGAGGCACTGGCGTGCGGAGCGGGACCAGACGGGTTCAGGTCGGCTAGAGGGGGGAGACGGCAGAGCAGGGGTCAAGCAAGCACGAGAGCAAGGCGAGTCAGGCGAACGGGAAACAAGACGAGACATGAGCCAGTACCACGTGAGGTGACAAGATAATCCGGCGTCGGACTCCTGGCGTGGCTGGTTCTTAAGCCGGCGCTGATTGCCGGCAACGAGCTGCAGGTGCGCCGGAGCCGACGCCCACTTTCTCCGGAGGAGGGCCTGGCTGGGTGGATCGTGAATCTGTAAACAAACAGAACTGCCACGCCCTCCTCCCCGACCCGAACCGTCACAGTACCCCCCCCCTAACGGACGCCTCCTGGCGTCCTACCCGGCTTGTCCGGGTGAAGTGCGTAAAACTCCCTGATGGGGGCGTCGGTCAAAAACAGTTTTCGGGAGATCCAGGAGCGCTCCTCCGGACCGTAACCCTCCCAGTCCACCAGGTACTGGTAGCCCCGGCCCCGGCGCCGAACGTCCAGGACTTTTGCCACCGTGTAAGCCGGGTGGTCGTCTATTATCATGGGGGGTGGGGGGGGTGCCGCCGGAGGGCTCAGAGGGCTGGAGGATACCGGTTTGAGGAGGGAGACATGGAATGTGGGGTGAATTTTCAGGGAGTCGGGAAGCTTGAGTCGAACAGAGCATGGGTTGATGATTCTTTCGACGGGAAAGGGACCGATAAAGCGAGGAGCCAGCTTACGAGACTCGACTTGTAGGGGAAGGTCGCGTGAGGAGAGCCACACCATTTGGCCAGGCACGTAGTCCGGGGCTGGGGACCGACGGCGATCAGCCAGTCGCTTGGTCCTCTGGGCTGTTCGGATGAGGGCGGCCCTCGCTTCGGCCCACACCCCCCGGATCCGGCGGAGGTGCTCCTCCACGGAAGGAATGGCCACGGTATGCTCCTGGTCCTTGAAGAGAGGTGGTTGGTAACCGAAACAAACCATGAAGGGAGACATACCTGTGGCCGTGGTGGAGAGGGAGTTATGGGCGTACTCGACCCAGGGTAGTGCGTCACTCCAGGAGTCCGGGTTGCGGGCCACCACGCATCGGAGGGCGGCTTCCAGGTCCTGGTTGGCCCGCTCCGTCTGGCCGTTGGATTGGGGGTGGTAGCCCGAGGAGAGACTGGCGGTGGCCCCGACTGCCTTGCAGAATTCCTGCCAAACTTGTGAAGCGAACTGGGGACCCCGGTCGGACACGATGTCCTCCGGGATGCCGTGGGGTCGGAAAACGTGTTGGGTGATGAGTTTGGCGGTCTCAAGCGCGGTGGGCAGCTTGGGCAGGGGGACGTAGTGGACGCTTTTGGAAAACCTGTCGACCAGGGTGAGGATGACTGTGTGTCCGTTGGACGGAGGGAGACCGGTAACAAAGTCCAGGGCGATGTGCGACCATGGACGGCTTGGAATCGGCAAGGGCTGGAGGAGGCCGGCGGGGACCGCGTGGGAGGCCTTTCCGCGGGCGCAGACGGAGCAGGCTCGCACGAATTCCCGGGTATCCTTTGCCATCCGGGGCCACCAGAAACGCTGCTGGAGGAAGCGGAGAGTGCGTGCCACCCCCGGGTGGCAGGTGAGTGTGGATGAGTGCCCCCATTGCAGTACCTGTGACCGCACGGTGTCGGGAACGAACAAGCGGTCGGAAGGGACTGGGCGCGGGTCCGGTTGCTGCTCCTGAGCGTTGCGGACGACCTGCTCGATGTCCCAGGTGGCCGCCCCCAGTAGACAGGCCGAGGGAAGAATGGGCTCCGGAGCGTCAGGGCTGGCAGGGGGCGAGAACTGACGTGAGAGGGCGTCCGCCTTCCCATTGTTCGAGCCGGGGCGGAAGGAGAGGGTAAAATTAAAACGGCTCAAGAACAAGTTCCAGCGTGCCTGGCGGGGGTTGAGTCTCTTGGCGGACTGCAGGTATGCCAGGTTTTTGTGGTCGGTCCAGACCAAAAAAGGGGTCGAGGTGCCCTCGAGCCAGTGCCGCCACTCCTGGAGAGCCCATACCACCGCGAGGAGTTCTCGATTGCCCACGTCGTAGTTTCGCTCGGCGGGGGATAGGCGCCTGGAAAAGAAGGCACACGGATGGACTACCTGGGTACCGGGATCCCGCTGGGAGAGGACGGCCCCCGCCCCGGTGTCGGAGGCGTCCACCTCCACGATGAACTGGAGAGCGGGGTCTGGGTGCCGGAGTACGGGGGCGCTGGTGAAGGCCTTCTTCAGGTGGGTGAAGGCCTGGGCGGCCGCCGGGGTCCACTGGAATGTGGTGGCTGTGGACGTAAGCGCGGTGAGTGGACTGGCGACCTTACTGTAGTCCCGGATGAAACGGCGGTAGAAATTTGCGAATCCGAGAAAACGTTGAAGCTCCTTCCGGGTGGTGGGCTGGGGCCACTCCGCCACGGCCTGGATCTTGGCCGGGTCGGGGCGAAGTTGCCCCCTGGCGATGATATAGCCAAGGAAGGGCACCGAAGGGACGTGGAACTCGCATTTCTCGGGCTTCACGTAGAGGCGGTTCTCCAGGAGGCGCTGGAGGACCAGTCGGACATGCCGGCGGTGATCTGCGAGAGAGCGGGAGAATATGAGGATGTCGTCGAGATATATGAATACGAACCGGTTGAGCATGTCGCGGAAAACGTCTGTCATGAGGGTCTGGAAGACGGCGGGGGCGTTGGTAAGTCCGAAAGGCATCACCAGATACTCGAAGTGCCCCAATGGTGTGTTGAATGCCGTCTTCCACTCGTCCCCCTCCCTGATGCGGACCAGGTGGTACGCATTTCGTAAGTCCAACTTTGAGAAAATCTGGGCCTCACATAGAGGTTCGAACGACGGGTCGATGAGGGGGAGCGAAGACTTGTTTTTGACAGTTATTTGGTTTAGTGGTTTGAAGTCAATGCAGGGGCGGAGCGAGGCGTCCTTCTTTTTTACGAAAAAGAAGCCCGCGCCCAGAGGAGAAGACGAGGGGCGGATGAGACCGGTCGCAAGCGACTCCCGGATGTACGTCTCCATGGCCTCCTTCTCTGGCCTGGAGATGTTGTATAGCCGGGTGTTGGGCAGGGGGGCCCCCGGGAGGAGGTCGATGGCGCAGTCGTACGGACGATGGGGGGGGAGGGTACGGGCAAGGTCCTTGTTGAAGACCTGCGCCAGGTCGTGGTAGTCCGGGGGAACGGAGGAGACGTCAGGGGGAGGGGGGGGGGGAAGCGTAGAGGAAGGGGGCGGATCCGCTGAACGCAGGCAGTGGGAGTGGCAGAACTCACTCCATCCTGTCAGCACGCACCTCCTCCAATCGATGGTGGGATTGTGGGTCTGGAGCCAGGGGAAACCTAAGACCAGGGGGACCTGGGGAGAGTGGATCAGAAAAAATCTGATGGACTCCCGGTGATTTCCTGAGACGATGAGGGTCAGGGGAGCGGTCTGTTGGGAGACCCGGGCGATGAGATGTCCGTCCAGCGCGACCACCCTTCGGGGAGACAGAATGGGTTCCATGGTGATGCCGAGCTGGCGGGCAAGGGTCAGGTCCAAGAAGCTGCCGTCGGCCCCCGAGTCGACCAGCGCGGTGACCGAGCGGGGGGTGTGTGGACCCAGCAGCCGGGCGGAGATGGACATCCGGGAAGAAGAGCCAGAAGCGGAGACCAGCAGGCTCGGCGTTGGGCTCTCCCTCAGCGACGAGCCTGCTCTTTTGGGTTACTGGGACAGTGGATCAAGAAGTGGCCGGGGAGGCCGCAATACAGGCAGAGCTGATGGGACCGACGGCGCTGGCGCTCCAGAGGGTCCAGAGTAGTTCTTCCTACCTGCATCGGTTCCTCCGCGCCGGTGGATAGCTGAACCGGCGATGGCGAGCGAACCTCGGGTCGGGGAATGGCTGCCCGGGCGGCGACTCTGGCGGGGCGTCGGAAACGATCAGCCTGCCGGTCCCGCAACCGATGGTCCACCTTGATGGCCAGGGCGATTAGTTCTTCGAGCGTCGTGGTTTCGTCTCGGATCGCCAGCTCGTCCTTGAGGGCGTCGGTCAACCCGTTGAGAAACGCCTCGCGGAGAGCCGGCTCGTTCCAACGGCTCTCGTGGGCCAGGATGCGGAATTCCACCGAGAAATCGGCCGCGGAGCGGGAACCCTGTCGGAGGGAGAGGAGCCGGCGGGACGCCTCGCGCCCCTGCACCGGGTGGTCGAAGACACGGCGTAACTCCTGGCTGAAATCCGCGTAAGTAGACATCGCAGGAGACGCCGCCTCCCACAATGCGGTTGCCCACTTGGCGGCGCGGCCGCGAAGCAAGTTGATGGTATAGGCGATCCTGGCCCGCTCGGTAGCGTAACTGTGGGGCTGGAGGTCGAAAACCAGGGAAGTGCTGAGTAAGAATTGGCTACACGAGCCCAAGTCCCCGGAGTAGGGTTCGGGAGTAGGAACGTGGGGCTCTCGACCGCCCGCATAATGCAATGCGGCGGCCGGGGGGGCCAGGGTCGCGTCCCTGGGGAGGTTGGAGGGGGGAGCGAGTGAACCCACCTGGTTAGAGAGGTGCGAGAGCTGGTGTTGGATGGCCTGGAGGGAGCCCGGAACTTCCTGCAGCATTCGATCATGGCGCTCGAGCACGCTGCCCTGGTGGGCAAGCGCTTCGCCCAGGGGGTCCGTGGTCGCGGGGTCCATTAACTTGGCCGGATTATTCTGTCGCGGTTCTACGAACCGTGTGGGAAGGAAGGAGGACCCGAAAGCGACAGGTGAGTGGGAAACAGGGTTTATTGAGGGCTGGAGTGGGGATGCGAGCTGGAGAGAGTCCACCACAAGGCAGGCGTCGTCCAGGACAGCGTCGAAGGAAGCCGACGGGCAAGTGCCGGGTGGCGCGGACGAGGGTGCGGTCGAGCGAGACGCGTCGGGAGGCGAAGTCGGGCTGGCGTGGTAGCGCGAAGCACGGCGGAGCGGAGAGCGCTGGCGGGATGTTTGCCGGGCGGGATCTCGGAGGCACTGGCGTGCGGAGCGGGACCAGACGGGTTCAGGTCGGCTAGAGGGGGGAGACGGCAGAGCAGGGGTCAAGCAAGCACGAGAGCAAGGCGAGTCAGGCGAACGGGAAACAAGACGAGACATGAGCCAGTACCACGTGAGGTGACAAGATAATCCGGCGTCGGACTCCTGGCGTGGCTGGTTCTTAAGCCGGCGCTGATTGCCGGCAACGAGCTGCAGGTGCGCCGGAGCCGACGCCCACTTTCTCCGGAGGAGGGCCTGGCTGGGTGGATCGTGAATCTGTAAACAAACAGAACTGCCACGCCCTCCTCCCCGACCCGAACCGTCACAGTATTTCCCTTTTGAGATAATGCCTCACATAGCAAATGTGTACAGCGCGAGCTGAAAATGCATTTACAGCACTAAAAAACCAAACTTTTATAACAGCTAAACCAAACGTTTCCAATGTAAATTTCCACCTTTATATAGTGTAAAAAGGCATCCTGAAGCCTGGGAAGTCATTAATTTGATTGTCCAGTATTTCCCTTATGAGATAATGCCTCACATAGCAAATGTGTACAGCGCGAGCTGAGAATGCATTTACAGCACTAAAAAAACAAACTTTTATAACAGCTAAACCAAACGTTTCCAATGTAAATTTCCACCTTTATATAGTGTAGAAAGGCATCCTGAAGCCTGGAAAGTCATTAATTTGATTGTCCAGTATTTCCTTCATGAGATATTGCAACACTTAGAAAAAGTGTACAGCGCCAGCAGACAATGAATTTGCAGCACTAAAAAAACGAAACTTCATTAACAGCTAAACCAAACGTTTCCAATGTAAATTTCCACATTTATATAGTGTAAAAAGGCATCCTGAAGCCTGGGAAGTCATTAATTTGATTGTCCAGTATTTCCTTCATGAGATATTGCAACACTTAGAAAAAGTGTACAGCGCCAGCAGACAATGAATTTGCAGCACTAAAAAAACGAAACTTCATTAACAGCTAAACCAAACGTTTCCAATGTAAATTTCCACATTTATATAGTGTAAAAATGCATCCTGAAGCCTGGGAAGTCATTAATTTCTTTGTCCAGTAATTCCTTCATGAGATACAGCAACACTTAGAAAAAGTCTGTGTGACAGCCTGGAGAGACTGCTGACAGGAGGGAATAGACCCCACTGGGGCTGACATGGGCTAGCTACCCATGCTGGCAGTCTCTGACACTGTGTTCAGTTTGTTGGAGACACCCGCCAAGTGCTACAGAAAGTCTACAAAGAATGACACCCCTACAGCCTGCGAGAGCGGGGGCGCAAGATGGCTCAATGACTGACCACACGGTTACAGACCTAGGAACAAACATGACTACGAGCAAGAACACGGTGCATGAGACAATGGCAGCAGGACACTCACTTCAGGTCTGCACCTGTGGCTGGGCAAAAGTAACATCAGTTACAGGGTTGAAGATCCACCAAGGAAAGAAGCGGTGTTTGGGAAAGCCGAGTCAAGGGCCTCGCATTGACCAATACTTCTTACGAAGTTTGCGTCAAATCAGTCGAGTGAAGCACAGCGACGGGAAAAAACCCAAAGTTCGCAGAGCATCAGCCCCCCTGTCACTGAGGAGGGTATTATAAACACAGAATTGCAGGAGGTAGAACCCACCCAGCCACAGAGACCTCCCAAAGAGAACAAGATCAAAGGGCAC
This sequence comes from Idiotropiscis lumnitzeri, assembly GCF_059441095.1. Classification (NCBI taxonomy): domain Eukaryota; kingdom Metazoa; phylum Chordata; class Actinopteri; order Syngnathiformes; family Syngnathidae; genus Idiotropiscis; species Idiotropiscis lumnitzeri. The sequence continues at coordinate 1,180,674 of NW_028283586.1, read as the reverse complement.
AGACAGAGTGTGAGGTGGCCCAAAACTATTGAGAAGAGAGAGTGGGAAACCGTCAATAACGACCTGGTGAAAATGTTGGAGCAACAAGTGGGCACTGCAGAGAGAAAGCTGGAACACATCGGTGACATCATCTACCACTATGGAGAGGAGCGCTTTGGAGTGAACAGCTGGAAAACCACCAACAAAATACCACCACCAACCAAACCTAGGAGGCAACAAGAGATAGAGAGACTGATCAGGGAAAGAAGGGACCTGCGGAAACAGTGGAGAAAAGCCTCTGATCCAGAGAGAGAAGGTCTCATGCTGCTCCATGGGGACATCAAGCTCCGGTTGAAAACCTTACGAAGAGCAGAGAACTTGAGGAAACTTCGCAGGAAGAAGGAACACACAAGAACCCTGTTCTATAAAAATCCCTTCAAGTTTGTCAAAGATCTCTTCGCTAAGGACAAAAGCGGGTTCCTGCAAACTTCAAAGAAGGAACTTGAAGAGCACCTGGAAAAGGTCTACCAAGACACGAAAAGGCATGAACAGCTAGCCAGCCCACATGATATCCCCCCCATTCGACCACCAGAGGTCAACATCGAGACCGGCCCTCCAAAATGAAAAGAAGTGGAGAACATGGTGGGCGTGCAAGATCAGGATCTGCACCAGGACCAAATGGAGTGTCATATAAGCTCTACAAGAACTCACCAGATGTCCTACGCTATCTTTGGAGGCTAATGAGAATCGTCTGGCAGAAGGGGATAATACCAAAGGCATGGCGAAGGGCTGGAGGTGTACTAATTCCAAAAGAGAAGGACGCAGATATCAGTCAATTTCGGCCAATCAGCCTTCTCAACGTTGAAGGGAAAATCTTTTTCAGCGTCTTGACACACACCACCTACCTGGAGAAAAAACGAGTACATTGACACATCCGTACAAAAGGCTGGAATTTCTGGATTCTCTGGCTGCTTGGAGCACACCAGTATGATCTGGCATCAGATTCAAGCAGCGAAGAAGAACAAAGGGGATCTTCATGTCATCTTTCTCGACCTAGCCAATGCCTTTGGTTCAGTTCCGCATAGCCTTCTCTGGGAGTCCTTCAACTTCTTCCGCGTTCCAACATCCATCACTACCTTGGTAAAATCCTACTTTGAAGACCTGCAGCTGTGCTTCACAACACCCGACTTCAAAACATCATGGCAGCAAGTAGAAGTAGGCATCATGGCAGGTTGCACGATCTCACCCCTGGCCTTTACAATGGCCATGGAGGTCATCATCAGGGCCTCAAAATGGGTGGCGGGGTGAGCGAACCAGGAACGGGATCCGCCTTCCACCGTCCGAGTATATATGGACGACATGACCACTCTGACCACCACTGCAGCTTGCACCAGGCGGCTACTTGGTAAGCTGCAGAAAACATCAGCTGGGCCCGGATGAAAATCAAGCCGAACAAGTCACGTAGCATCTCGATAATCAAGGGAGAGCTAAAAGACGTGAAGTTCTGCATTGGTGACGAACCAATACCAACGGTGGCAGAACAACCTGTCAAAAGCCTGGGCAGATGGTATGACTCAAGTCTTAAGGATAAAAACCAGGTGCAGCAGCTAAGACAGGATATCATCAACGACCTGAACAACATCAACAAGACTCCACTACCAGGGAAGCTCAAGCTCTGGTGTCTGCAATTTGGGCTTCTCCCTCTCGTGATGTGGCCACTCACTGTCTACGAGGTCCCACTAACAACTGTGGAGAAGATGGAGCGAGCCATCACAGTATATGTGAAACAGTGGCTTGGTGTCCCACGCTGTCTGAATAACATCAGCCTCTATGGCAAAGGAGTCCTCGAACTGCCCATCACAAGTCTCACTGAAGAATACAAGTGCTCTAAAGTGAGACTACAGATGACGCTGACGGACTCCAGAGACCGGACCATCAGTGAAACGGCACCACCCCTGTCAACTGCACGGAAATGGACACCATCCAGTGCAGTGCAGCATGCCACAGCAGCCCTGAGGCACAGCGATATTGTGGGACACGTCCAGAGGGGAAGAGGAGGCTTTGGCCTTACAGCAAGCAAACCAACTTGGTGTAAGGCCTCAACCGCAGAGAGGAAAAAAATGGTCGTGGAGGAGGTGCGCCGCCAGGAAGAGGCTGAAAGGTCTGCAAAGGCTGTCTCGCTTGCCAAGCAGGGACAGTGGATGAGGTGGGAAGGCCTGGAGAAAAGAAAGCTTGGCTGGAGGGATCTCTGGGAGATGGAAGCTAGCAACATCAGCTTCATCATCAGAGCTACCAATGACGTGCTGCCATCCCCAAAAAACCTCCACCAGTGGTATGGCGAAGATCCAACCTGTGCCCTCTGCCCAACACCAGCAACTCTCAAACACATCCTGACTGGTTGTAAGACCAGCCTCACACAAGGCCGCTATACCTGGAGGCACAACCAGGTCCTCAAGAGCTTGGCAGCAGTGCTTGAAAGCAGGAGAACTACCATCAACTCCTTGCCCTTAAGAGCCACCACTACCATTACAGCACCAAAATTTGTCCGAGAGGGACAGGAAAAGCCCAACCATCCTTTTCTCAAGCCAGAAGTTGGTCAGCTAACCAAGGCTCGGGATTGGAAGATGCTGGTCGATATAGGTCAGCAACTAATCTTCCCAGCAGAGATTGCAACCACCACCCTAAGGCCAGACTTAGTGCTGTGGTCCCATTCATTGAAGACTGTCTACATTGCAGAGCTCACAGTCCCGTGGGAAAATGCAGTTGAAGAGGCCTATGAGCGTAAGAAGTTGCGCTACACTGAACTGGCGGCGGACGCACAACAACGAGGGTGGAAAGCCAAGGTCTATCCCGTCGAAGTTGGATGCAGAGGGTTTCTGGCCTCATCAACCATCAAGCTGCTGAAAGACCTGGGAATCCATGGACAGGCTCTGCGGCACACAGTCAGATCGCTCTCTAAAGCGGCTGAAAGAAGCAGCCAGTGGATCTGGATGAAGAGGAAGGACCCCTACTGGGCTCATAGATCAGCAACATGACCCCCGTCCCCCCTCCCCATCCCACCACTAATCTGCGTCATCTTGAGTACCCAGGGCAGAACCATCCACCACAGTTAATTGGGCATGGGACATAAGCGCGGGCGTGATCAACCGGCCGCTGGCCACCATCGATGAGGGTGTCTAGTGATAAAGGCCGAAACACCCAGTGATTTGATGGAACACTACTGACGATGTGTCCCAAATTGACATCTTTCCCATTCCAACCATGAGACACAACCCCCATGCCACTCTCCATAGCAAGCCTAACCTCATGAGAATACCATCTATCGGCACAATGGACAGTTTACCATCACGTCCATGTTTTTATGATTCTGCTATGTGAGGCATTATCTCATAAGGGAAATACTGGACAATCAAATTAATGACTGTCCAGGCTTCAGGATGTCTTTTTCCACGATATAAAGGTGGAATCTTTCATTGGAAACGTTTGGTTTAGCTGTTATAGAAGTTTGGGTTTTTATTGTGCTGCAAATGCATTTTCAGCTTGCGCTGTGCACATTTGCAAAGTGAGGCAATATCTCATAAGGGAAATACTGGACAATCAAATTAATGACTGTCCAATCTTCAGTATGTCAGTTTACACTATATAAAGGAAGAAATTTACATTGGAAACGTTGAATTAAGCTGTTATAGAAATGTGGTAGTTTAGTACTGCAAATGCATTTTCAGCTCGCGCTGTACACATTTTCTAAGTGAAGCATTATCTCATGAGGGAAAGACTGGACAATCAAATTAATGACTGTCCAGTCTTCAGTATGTCAGTTTACACTATTGTTAGGTTGAAGATATATTTTATCCCATATTTTACTCTATTAGTATTGCAAAAGAATTGTTCCACAGCGTGACCTATGTTTGACCATATGGATGAGAAGACTTCAAGAGAAGCGGATGCCTGAAGACAGGATCAACGTCTACAACATCAAAGGAGGTGTGCCGAGACACACCTCTGAACCAAAAGGACTGAGACTTTAGTGCCAGAGCACTAAAAGGCATATCTGCCTTTTCAATCAGTAAATGACTGCCATTGATGTCTGTCTTTCCTCTTGTGTCTGAAATGTTTACATGTTCCTGCTGGTGCTCCCCCCTTCGTTCCTTAGTGCAAATACATTGTATTGTTTAGGGACTTCCCAAATAAAATAGAGGGCTCGGCGGAGTGTGCTCCAGAACGAAGTTGGAGATGTAACTGAGCACACCTCCGTTCGTTCTCCTCGCGAGTAAAAGATCAACTCTTGTCTTCCTTTCATTCATTTTGCCTTTGTTCAGTGAATGCTTAGGTGATTGAACCTGACATTATTTTGGTCCTTCGAGCGGGAAGCCAAGATACCTGAGGATTCCAGCGGGTGTGGTGAACTCCAGAAAGACCATGGCCATGGCAGGCTCACTAGAGAGAGCCTAAAAATCCTTTTCCAGGACTGGACCTCACCCCACCAGCTGGGATCTGACGGTTGACGGCGATCCAATGGAGGGAAGACAACAGTGGTGAGATATTTTTTTTTAGGGGGGAAGTGACTGACTGGAGGTCATTGCGCGTTAAGAATAAATAAATAAGTGTTCAGAATAAATAAATGAGCATTAAGAATAAATAAATAAAAATAAAACATAAAAAAGAAAAAAAAGCAAAGAAAGACATGAAGTAGAGATGAAATAAGAAAAGAGAAAGAAAGAAAGATAGAGAAAAGAGAAAGAAATTGTGTATAGATAAGAAATCCTGTGCATACTAGTCGATGGCAGGTCCATGAAGGACAGTGGAGTGAGAAATAAAAAAACCCTGTGAATACTAGTCAATGGCAGGTATATGACGGCGGAGTCCGAGAAATTCCGTGGAGAAAGTAGGACGGCGGAGTCTGTGTGTACACTTAAATTCCGTGTGTGAATGTTTGCGCAAACCGTATGTAAAGTGAGTGAACGGTGTGATTGGGGATTACAAATACCACTTGGTATTTTATCCGATGTAATACAGTAGGGTTGTACACAGCAGACTGGTGTGGATGCAAAGGCAATAATTCTCCACCTGAAAAGGTTGAATTGAGAATTACCACAACAGGAAATTTGAGTTGCTGTCCTACTGATGAGAAACCAGTTTTTAGAACACCTTAGGTGTTGACAAACTGGTCCAAATTTTCTAAAATGGGGATATTAGGTAGTAAAATAAAACCCAGGGATACGCTGCAGTGTAGAGATTGGAAGTTCATCGAAAAACAGGATCCTGATAAAACTCAGTATTTAGATACATGGATAACTGAACATGGCTTTAATGGTCAGTTAAATACACAAAAAATAGCCGCATTGCAGGGATCAATCATAGGAAAGACGAAAAAGACCCCAAAAAGATGAAGAAAAATGGCTTTGAGGAAACAGAATATTGGATGAGGGTAGCCTTAAAAAGAGAAGAGGGATACAGGAAACAAAAAGAGAATGAAAACAAAATAAGCAAAGGAAAGGAATGCGAAAAGTCAGATAGAGCAAATTACACTGAAATAGGAAGAGTAAAACAAAAGGATGATGAGACTTTTGAGCAACACAAAGTGAGAATGACAGCTGTGTTTAAAAATCACAGCGGGCTACAGGAAAATGGTAATGTAAATGGGCCATTTCAACAGCAGTTGAAGAATGCTTTACATGCAGGCTCAAGAGAGGTAATTCATAAGTGGGTAAATAAACATTTCATTTGCCTGCCAACAGGTACCCTGGAGGAGTATGTAAATCACGCCCTCCATGCTGAGAAGATAGAAAATAAAAAGAAGCAGAGGTCTATAGACAGGACAGGTCAGGTAGGACAGGTAGGACAGGAGGTCTTTTATCGAGGGGAGAGGGCAGCCAATAATCCTTTGCGCTGTTTTGACTGTCCTCTGGAGCCTCACTCTGTCCGCCTCAGTGCAGCCGCTGTACCAGGTGGAGACAGAGTACGTCAGCAGGCTCTCGATGGACGAGTGGTAGAAGGCCAGCAGCAGCTTCCTGTCCAGGTTGAATTTCCTGAGGACTCTCAGGAAGTGCAGACGTTGGCGGACCTTCTTTACCACTGCTGTGGTGTTGTGACTCCAAGAAAGGTCATCGGAGATCTGTACTCCCAGGAACTTGAACGTGTGGACCCTCTCCACACACACGCCTTCGATGCAGAGGGGGGGCGGCAGCGTCTTGTTCCTCCTGAAGTCGACGACAATCTCCTTTGTTTTAGCAGAGTTAAGGTGCAGTCTGTTGTCCTTGCACCAAGTTGTCAGTCTCTTTACCTCCTCTCTGTAGGCTGTCTCGTAACCTTCCGAGATCAGACCGACCACTGTCGTGTCGTCAGCAAACTTGACGATGGTGTTGTTGCCGTGGGCCGGGCTGCAGTCGTAGGTGTAGAGGGCGTACAGGAGAGGGCTCAGCACGCATCCTTGAGGGGAACCGGTGCTCAGCATGCAGGTGGAGGACGTGTAGGGGCCGAGCAACACAGTCTGGGGTCTGTTGGCCAGAAAGTCCTTAATCCAGATGCGTGTGAGGGCAGGGAGGCCGAGAATGTCAAGTTTGGCGACGTGGATGTCTGGGATGATTGTGTTGAATGCCAAGCTGTAGTCCACAAAGAGCATCCTTGCATAGCTCTGCTGTTGTTCCAGGTGGCCCAGCACAACATGCAGAGCAGTGTTGATGGCGTCCTCAGTGGATCTGTTAGCCCAGTATGCAAACTGGTAGGGGTCCAGAGTGGGAGGAAGGCAGTCCCTGATGTGCTGGAGAACCAGCCTCTCGAAGCACTTCATAATGACTGGTGTGAGAGCAACAGGACGGTAGTCATTCAGGTGGACGGCTGGTGACTTTTTGGGGACAGGAATAATGGTGGAGGTTTTCAAGCAGGAGGGGATGACTGCCTGAGCCAGGGAGCGGTTGAAGATCCTGCAGAAAACATGTGACAGTTGGTGGGCACATGCTCTGAGGACCTTGCCTGGTATTCCGTCGGGTCCAGTAGCTTTTCCTGGGGTTGACCGTGTTCCTCTACGATGAGTGGGGGGGAGTTGGAGCTTGAAGTGCGGGGGTGTGATGGTTGGGGCGAGTCAAAGCGAGCGAAGAAGCAGTTAAGCTCCTCTGCCAGCGATGCACTCGGGTCTACAGAGGTCGTGCTGCTGCCACGGAAGTTGGTGATGCTCCGTAGACCCTGCCACACCTCCCGTGGTCTGTTACTGGCAAGGTGGGCCTCCAGCCTCCCCTTGTAGGTTGCCTTTGCTAGCTTGATGCCTTTGCTCAGGTCAGCACGAGCCACCCTGTACTGGGCTTTGTCGCCTGACCTGAAGGCAGCGTCACGGGCCTTGAGGAGAGCGCGAACCCTGCTGGACATCCAGGGCTTCGCATTTGGGAAGGTCCGTATAGTCTTTTGTTGGGACACAGTTTCCATGCAGAACTTGATGTAGTCCAGTACACAATGCGTGTAGACATCAAGGTCCTGATGATCAAAGAGGTCCCAGTTTGTGTCATGAAAGCAGTCCTGTAATTCACTCATGGCGTCGTCACGCCAGGTTTTCACAGTCTTTGTGGTAGGCCTGAATCTGCGCCTGAGAGGGGTGTACGCAGGTGCGAGCTGCAAGGACAGGTGGTCTGACTGGCCGAGGGGGGCGAGTGGGAGGGCTCTGTATGCGTGCTTGATGTTCGAGTACACATGGTCGAGAGTGTTGTCTCCCCTCGTCGGGCACTTGACATGCTGGTGAAACTCTGGGAGTACAGTCTTTAAATTGGCCTTATTAAAGTCTCCCGCTACAATGTGACCGCCATCAGGGTGCGCCCGCTGATGTTTATTGATGACGCACGCGAGTAGCGAGAGCGCCGTGCTAGTGCTAGCGTCGGGAGGGATGTAAACAGCTGTGAGAATCACTACCGTTAGCTCCCTCGGGAGAAAATAAGGCCGGCATTTAACGGACATGAACTCGATGTCGGGGGAAGAGTGCTTCTCGACGATCGTGCTATCGCCGCACCAGTTCTCATGCACGTAAACACAGAGACCCCCGCCCCTCCTCTTACCGGTGTCCCTCGTCCGATCCGCGCGATGTAGCGAGCGCCCGGCCAGCTGGATGCTAGCGTCGGGGACGTCTGCGTGCAGCCAGGTTTCCGTGACGACGATCACACTGCTATCGCGCACATAGCGGTTTCCCAGGATTTGTAATCCCAGGTCGTCGATTTTGTGGACCACGGATCTGGCGTTGGTGAGGTGCAGACTCGGTAGTGGTTGCCTATGGGGCTGCCGTCGCAGCCGTTGCAAGACACCGGACCTGCAGCCTCGCTTCTGCTTCCTCTCTCTGCGTCGCCTGCGCCGCCTCCCGGTCCCGATGACCAGCCACGGTGAGCCGGGCAGCCTCGCCAGTTCGTTCGGAATTTTGCGATCATAGCAAAATTCCTCTGTGATGGTTATTTCGCATCGATATCCAATGTTCACGATGTCCTGGCGGGTATATCGATGTTGTGCCTCAGTTGATGCCAATAAGAGCAAGCAAACACTAATAAAAAGTAATAAGGAGCACTGTGAGGGGGAGCTGTTAGCCGCTGCGTCCATGCGCGCCGCCATCTTAACATCCAAGGAATTAAAGCAGAGAAGAAATTAGAGACTACAAATAACATTGATGTGTACTTGTTCACTTTGAGGTAGAACTGGTTGAAGTAAAATGAGTCATAAAGTTAGAAAAATAGGAAATAAAAATAAAATTAACATGCTTAAGATTAACAAATTATTGTAAAGTCTGAGTTCCAAATTATGCAGAAATTACTGTGCCACTGAGTAAAATGATGAATGAGGAAAACCTCTAAATGACATTGTCCTTACACTGGACTGATAAAGCATATTCAGCTTTTGTGAAAGGAAACAAGTGTTCGTATTAAGTATGGCACTGACCCTTTGTCCAGATGCAAAAGGCCTTAGTTTTAGTGTAGAAACATGGAGATAAGATGAAACCAATCGCATACTTCTATTCCAAACTAGACAACGTAGAATGTGCATTGAAGCACTGCATGAGAACAGTTAATGCAGTATCTATTGCTGTAGATATAAGATTAAGATAAAGATGGTCTTTTATTAGTCCCACAATCTGGAAATTGCAGAAACAAGTGCAACCATAGTTTTGTTCCATCCTCTGGTTTTGAGAGTACCACGTGCGGTTTCTGCATTGCTTTTGCTGATGAACATGACGTTTTTGTCACCGGCGGGACATTTATAGTGTATGAATACATTGTTATCAAAACCACATCTGATTATAGAGAGATGTACAACATTAAACCCGGCTGTCATTATTATGTCAGGAGGATGGTACAAAACTAGATTGTTATGAGTTAGTAGAAAAAAGTAACCAAAAGTAAAGGCATCAAAAAGATTCGCCTTCAGAAAACGGAGAAGTGCTATTTGTAGATGGAAATAAATAAATAAATAAATAAATAAAATACTGTAGTTGTATCAAATGACACTGGGAAAAAGAACTTAGCAGTTACTCCTCAAATTACTCAGCTCATGCAACAGAATTAGTATCTTAAACAAAAGCGTGTAAACTAAAGAGAGTAAATTGTGTTACTATTTACACATATAGTCGTCTTAAAATGTGTAGCGCATACATTGCATAAGTGTTTTCCTTGAATACACATTGCAGACAATACAGCTAAAGAAGCTGTTGCGGACATACACGTTTTAGTGATAGAAGTCCCAAAGTTAAACAAAGGCTTTGGAGGAAAATGGTGTAACATCGCTACGTGATCTCTGTATGACCAAACAATAATCTTTACAAATGGGCTGCTATATTGAGTCATGGGATAACACATGTCTCAACAGGGGAAATGGTGCATCAGATATTACGTTATTATACGGCTTACGGCTTTAATGCTTATTCGAAACATTTTTGTAGGGCATGTTTAACGTGTGCGAAACACAATTCACAAGGTAATTTGAGTCCACGCAGAGGACGCTTTCCTACACCACAATATCCATTTCAAATTATTCATATGGACTTATTTGATAAAAACCAAAGTGAAGAAAAAAAATAAAATAAATGTTTGGTCATCATAGATGTGAATTCGAAATGGTTAGAACTCTTTCTAACCAACAAATCCAGATGCATTGACAGTGGCAAAAGTACTTTGTAAGGATATCATTCCGAGATATGGTATTCCTGAAAATAATAAACAGTGATAATAGTACCCATTTTGTTAACTAACTTGTGAAAGAGATAGGAATGTTTCACGTTGATTTGAAAGATAATTGTGCTTACCACCCTCAAAGCTCTGGATTGGTGAAAAGAATGAACAAAAAAAAAAAAAGTGAAAAGGCTATGCATTGAGGAAACGGGGAGGCAGTGGACACAGTGTATGGAAATTAGTAAAACTGTTTGTAAAAACGACAAGCACTGTGACTTTCCATTGAATGTTATGCGAGTCGCCTCTCTGTCCACTTTTAAACCTCGCTTGAAGATGAATATTCGGGCCTTTGACTCAGCATGAGACTGTTGCTGTTCTGTTGTTTTTCTGGTATCTACTGTAAATGTGTTTATGTGAGTTAATTTGAGTTATATACAGAGAGTTGCACTGTATTGTATTTCATTGTATTTAGGACCGAGACGTTGTAAAACATTGTTTGGAAGGCCTTATAGAATACCTCAAATTTAAGAACAAATGGGAAATAGATGCTGAAGCAACTTTAGCTGACTACATGTGAAAAGTGTTAGAAAAACAAAGACAGGCACAAATTTAGAGTGGTGAGGATCTTTCTGTCTCCTAGCAGGGCACTAAACTAGTGGAGCCAGGAGACTGGATGCTTGAAAGAAGTTTGAAGATAAGACATATGTAATTACCCAAGGGGGAATGCCATGTTTAGTTTTATTGACAGCTCTCACAGCTGTAAATATAGTAGAAGAGTCAACATTGGTTCATTTGACACATGTAAAAAGGTCATTTTGGTTGAAATCTCCTACAAAGGAGATGAGCGGAAGTCTGATGATAGGGTGGTCTTATTTCATAAGACACCAGACTAAGTAGAGGGGATATTTCAGACAAAATGACCCTGAAGTGGTTAAAAGCAGCTGTTCTATGTTGGATGTATAAAATTTTATTCTGATATTTTTGTTGTTGTGTTATATGTGGGAACAACCCAGAGTTACATAAACAAACTATGATGTGACTATAGTACAATACCAACAGTAAGAATCCCAATTACTAATCAAAATGGATTTGCAAACACCAAGCAGATAATTGAAAAAAAAAAAGTGATGGGACATATTTGTGGAGCTTGGACGACATGTTGATAGATTTGAGTTGGAACCATGAGTAATACTCAAGTGGGCAACTATTGGTCCACAGAACAAAGTTACAGGAGAAAGTCTGTACTTTCGTGAAAAGATAGCAATTGGACAACGAGATATCCAAAATAAGCAAATGAAATTGTATTATTGATATTATATTAATGCTTATCTTGATAATACATGTATGGATTGGGTCAGCGTGTATCCTGTGACTAGAGTTGATGTAGATGAACATGTTTTCTATGATAGTTGCTCTTGAAAATTTAAATAGCATTAATGTTGCTGACAGAGCTAAGCGGTTAGGAATCTTTTCACCACCACTGTGTCTGGTTTTGGTAGTGGTTGAAATAAACTTCAATCCACTATCAAGAGGGGAAATCTGGTGGTGGTGTGGATATGATAGATCATTTGATAAATCACCCAAAAATGTAAAAGGTTTTGAGACTTAGTGTTAGGATATGTCACCAATTTTGTGTATTCATAATCATGTTTCATACACTATTTGTATCACTAATAATTGTATACACACAGACACTCATTTAGCACACATGAGCACAGCCACACACACACACACACATTCGGTTTCAAGTTTCTGAATCTTCGAGCTGAAGTTTTAAACTGTCTGTTGTGATTGGTTGTTTCCTGCCTGCCTGCTAGAATTCCAGAAGACAGCCCCCCTCTTTGTCTCTTTATGTCCGGAGGAGAGTCAGAGGAGGGGGTCAGATGAAGGGAGTGTGGGAGGCCGAACAGGCCTGTTCGGCCTCCGGCTCTCTCTCTCTCACCAACTCGCAAATTGGAAAATAAAACTTTGCTTGATTGACTTTGGACATTCAGCCATCATTATTTAAATAATTCCCAGTGTAAAAAAGGCGTCAGGGCCGTTTTAAACCTGACATTTATTTGGTGGAGAATGCGGGCAGCCGCACTCGGACGGGCGTCGTCGTTGGATCTTTTGGACGCCATCGAATCTGACGTCAGCGCTTCAACATTGAGAAAGCGAGGCCTCCAAGTTCCTGCGACGGCGCACCGCCCGGATGCCGGTTGCCGATAGGACAAGGCTGATCCAGAGGAAATCAGGTATTGTTTTTCAAATTATTTTGTGCCACCATTTTAAATTTTAAAATATTAAAATAATTGGAAGGGGAGTGGAAGAGGTGGGTAAGACAGCGCGCGCAGAGGCCGGGCCTCGACCGTTTAGTCAGTACGGTAACAAAAACTGCATCGTGCTAGTCCAAGGAGTTATGTAAAAATAATCGGTAGCGAATTAGGCCATAACTCATCGGTAGCGAATTGACCATAACTCGTTGAAACTGAGCAAATTTTAGACACGGATAGCACGGTGAACAAATTGATTTGTTCCTCGGCGTCGATGGTAGCGAATTTGGCCATAAACTGAGCAAATTTTAGAGATTGTTCCGCCTAGAGAAGGGAGACAAAGTTTCCGCGAAAATTAAAAGGTTCCCTCCGGTGTCGACAATGGAAAAGAGTGGCAATCAGGAGAAGGTCTTACTCACAATTTCACATTGAAATTCAGGGAATAATAAGGCATTATTTTCGGTGGTTTTTATTTGAAGTGTTTTGGGGGCTGTGCAGCTGTGTGTGTGTGAACAAAGGAACAAGTTTGAGTCAGTGAGAATGTGTGTGCGTGCGTGCGTGCGTGTGTGTGTGTGTGGGTTTGGAGAAGTAGCAGAACAGACAACAGCAAAAGAAGAGGTCTGGCTGGGGCAAGCCTGAAGGATCAGGTTTCAGGGTAGTGAGAGAAGAATTTGCAGAGAAGCTGAAGAGAAAAAAAAAAAAAAAAAACCCCACACACACACACAACGTCAGATGTGGAATGATCGTTTTGCTTGTGGATGTTTGCGGAAAAACTGTTTGCAAAATGAATGAATGGTGTGATTGGGGATTACAAATACCATTTGGTATTTTATCCCATGTACTGCAGTAAGGGTAATAAACAGGACCAGTATTTGAGAATGACAGAGAAAGTTGTTGGCTGCCAGGATGGCCGAGTGGTCTAAGGCGCCGCGTTCAGGACCCAGTCTCCCCAGGAGGCCTGGGTTCGAATTTCGAATTTCCCCATTGTGGGACTAATAAAGGGCATCTTAAGAAGGTAAAGAAGGGGGAGGGGGGTTGCAACTGCCCCCTGTATCCTGAGAAACCCCCAAAAAAGACAGATAAACCAATAAAGCGCTCACCTCAATGTGCTGCGTGTATAAGTGGCAGTGTGCATTTGTGGCAGAGGCTGCATTGGCCCTATAGGGCTGCACATACATAATTATGAGAGATATTAGTTGAATTAAAGGACTTATTATGGGCAAAAGATAAAGATGGATTGTGTTGCTGTTATACTAACATGTTATTGTTGTTTGTAGTTGTTCAGTGTTGAGAACTGTGTGTGTCGTTTTGTGGGCCCGTGTATATGTCTGTGTGTCTGTCTGTGTGTCTAAATGTCAGGGAGAGTGATAAAAGTGGCTGGAATTATGCTAAAAGGATTGATGAAGTAGAGATAAAATGGAATCAAGGATTAGTAACCAACAAAAGGCTACTTATGAGTGACGAGATCTTATTGAGAAAAATAATTCCCAAATTTACAAAAGAAGTTAATAAAGAAGATGATTTGAGGAGATAAATTCATTTAAATTTGAAATTAAATAAAATAACTTATACAACGGGATAGGCTAAAAAGAAAAGAGAGAAATAGCCTGATGTGCGTTTTCTGAAAAATAAAAAAATTTAACCCAGATGCCTAGGATGGTTTAAAAAGATGAGTGAAGATAAGGAAGTTCATCAAAAAACAGGATCCTGATAAAATTCAGTATTTAGACAAATGGATAGCTGAACATGGCTTTAATGGTCAGTTAAAAACACGAAAAATAGCCGCATTGCAGAAATCAATCATAGCAAAGACAAAGAAAGACCCCAAAAAGATGAAGACAAATGGCTTTGAGGAAACAGAATATTGGATGAGGGTAGCCTTAAAAAGAGAAGAGGGTGACAAGAAACAGAAAAGATGAGACATTTGGGCAATACAAAGTGAGAATGACAGCTGTGTTTTAAAACCACAGCGGGCTGCAGGAAGATGGTGATGTGGATGGGGCATTTCAACAGCAGTTGAAGAATGCTTTACATGCAGGATCAAGAGAGGAAATTCATAAGTGGGTGAATAAACATTACATTTGCCTGCCAACAGGTACCCTGGAGGAGTATGTAAATCACGCCCTCCATGCTGAGAAGATAGAAAATAAAAAGAAACAGAGGTCTATAGACACTTTTTATCAAAATAAAGGTCAGAATGTCTTTTATCAAGGTGGAAGAGGCTGAGACAAGGATGCCTTCCCACCGGAGATGATATTTGTTACAATTGTGGCAGATCAGGACACTTTGCCAGAAACTGCCGTCAACCACACAGGAAGACCACACTAAAAGAAGGCCAGATAGCAAGAAATTGCCTTGAGAAGAAGCAGCCTTCAGCATGACTAAGTTTTTAAATGAAGAGGTTCTCCTAAATTTACAAAAGATATTGGCTTTTGATTAAATGATTGAGCTGAAATAACCGTATTGGTAATGGGACACCAATTACCCTTTTTATGTGACATTGGTGCAGATAGGATTGCTTATAATAAATCAATTTCAAATGATAGGGCAAGTGAGAAAGCCCATAGTCAGATTTGCAAGTGGAAAAATGGAACAGAGTAACAGAATTAGAACCTGTGTGGTTGAGGGACCCAGAAGGACACTGAGTTGGTTGCATGAATTGAAATTAGTTTTATTTTTACAGAATAATGAGAGCCCAAGTTGTGGGGATGTGATTAATTTACAGAAAAAGTTTCGTGATGAGATAATTTATATTTACATGATTCAATAGACAAGATATATCATTTTGATGATGGTTTTTACTTAATTGTATACTTGCGTCTCCTTCAGAAAGGGAGAAGTAGGTGTTATGAAATTTTAAAAATTGGATGAAGCTTCTGAAAGTGAACATGAGGAATTTTTGCAAAAACATAGGTGTTTCTTGATTTTTTAAATTTTGATTCGAGACATTGGTAGGTTTGAGTGGTTGTGGAAAAACTACAGTGAATTTGGAAATTAGGAGCAGACTGTGGAGAGGCCCCTGTGAGGAGGAGGAAGAGAGAGAGTTTAGTGATTAAAGACTGTCATTTGAATGAGAGAAGGAGGATAGAAATTAGATTTTGCTTTTTGGTGAATTGAAGAAATAAATATTTTAGATTTCATATTCCAGTTGATCATGTTTATATTAAAGTAGGCCAGAGATGCAATGAAATGCAGAAATATAAATGATACAGGAAAAATTTGGCAAGGGCTATAATTTTCATTAAAGCAGAGAAGAAATTAGAAATTACAGATAACATTAATGTGTACTTGTCCACTTTAAGGTAGAATTGGTCAAAGTGAAATGAGTCAAGATTAGAAAAAAAAAATAAAAAATAAAATAGAATTAACATGTTCATTCTGTGATAAGAAATTTGTGATTATGTGAAAAGGGAAAAAGAGAATTACAGGCTTTTCAAATAAAACAACCTAATTTAAATTGGCCAACTTGTAAAATGGAAAAGAAGATTCTAAATTATGCACAAAAAGCTTGAACGTGTTGAGCAGAAGGAAGAAAAAGAGAAAACATTTTAAAAAAGAAGGAAGCAGAGAGTCTTGTGATAAACAATAACTTTTCAGGACGAAGAGAGAAGCAACAGAGGATCACATGGCGAAAGAAAGAACCTAACATAAAAGTGTGTGTAGAAGGACTTCTACATCAACAT
The DNA here is from genome assembly GCF_059441095.1 of Idiotropiscis lumnitzeri. Lineage (NCBI taxonomy): Eukaryota > Metazoa > Chordata > Actinopteri > Syngnathiformes > Syngnathidae > Idiotropiscis > Idiotropiscis lumnitzeri. Next base: position 1,164,627 of record NW_028283586.1, on the reverse strand, counting down.
GCGTTTTGCTTATTAAGCCGTGATACACTGACAATTGGACTTTAATATCAGAATCAATAAGCAAGGGCGAATTTAACCAAAAGTCAAAACTTTAAAAGGTCGCATTGTCAGTGATAAGCGGGAAGAAAAATAGTAATAAAACTTTGCCAGACCACTTTTGTGTAAACACTTTCCTTGGGACTTTCATGACCTCCATTAAGTCCCTGACCTTTCATAGATAAAGTTGGAGCCCAAAGTCTCTCAGGGCTGTAATTTATGCGGCAGAGAAAGAGCCCAACAGGCTTGGGGTGAGTTTAAAACAACAGTATCATGGCCATAAAATGGGTTGTGTATGTTGGAACTTGTGGAGATACACTGCAAGATTGTATTTACAAAGCATCTTAATGCACTACCAAATTATTATTATAAGCCATTTGGGCAAACAGTGACTGCAAAAAATGGCTTCATGGACTTGTGTTGCTGCAGAAACACAGGAAAGTGAATCCATTTGCATATTAGTCACAATAATTTGGATTTCGTGGCAGAGAACCACTTAAGAGTGTGATCAAGAGCTTTCACTGCTGCTTTAAGGAATGAAAAAATGACATTCCATCACACGACATTCACATTGCACGGCGATTTAATTGTAACATTACATTAATAAGGTGCGATGCATTTAAGCCCAGCGTCATTCTTTTTCCACGCACCATTTAGAAGGCGCCACACGACTGTGGAGCCGTCCAAATTTTCACCATACCCAGGACTTGACTTTTTGACATATTTTCCTCCCGACTGGAGGAGTTAAGACGTGTAGGACTTGAAGACCAGGTGCACCTTCCAGACTGATAAGAAAGTGTCTGAGAACCAAGGTTGTAGGAAGAAATCACGCTGACTTTTATGCGATGGGAGTATTAGTAGTGCGATACCAACAGATAACTTGTAAAAGAGAGAAATTGTTAGGATAAGCAGGAAGAGCGTAGGCGGTTGTGAGCTAATTAAAATTTGGAGTTTCCCATCTTGTATGAGCTGTATGGTTACAATGTGAACTCACAGTCAAGATAAGATGTTCTTGTGTTCTGTTGATTTTGGGCGAACGGGTGCTTTAAAAATCACAAAAGATAAAAGTAAAATTGTGCATAAAGCACGTCTAAATAAGTATTTGTAAATAAAAAAAAAATTTTTTCTGGACAGAAAATGACACGATTACGATTGAATAAAGGCTGGAGCCAAGCCATAACCCCAGAGTCAACAAAGCACAAGAGGTTTAATGAAAACACACACACACACACACACACACACCCACGCACCCCCCCACACACACAGTAAATCAACTTGACAAGTTGATCTCAGGCCAGGGAAAAAGGCACCACTAATTGAACATGCACATGTGAGAACAAAGGTGCAAACATTGCTGAGGACAGGATCAGCAAATTGGCAGATGGCAAATCCTGGCTGCCTAATTCATTGATTAGAGGAATAAGATGATTGACACACGTGCAGATAGTCGTGTGTCAACAGGGGGAAGTATGATATGAAATTGTTCCCACATATAGACTTTTCAACAAAAAACTTTTTTTTTAGACAAAGTGTTAGTTGTTTGGGTTGCAATATTGTTTGGTTATAATTAAAATGTTTTCAAAATGGATTAAGTTGTTTCCATCAACACATGCTGATGCTAAAAACGATTGGGAAAAGTGTTGTGTAATCAAATTATCCTGACATTTGGAATTTCAAGAAGTGATTTGAAGTGAAAATTATGCATTTTGTGAATGATGTTGTAACAAGTGGGACAGTTGTTAAAAAATGGACTCAAAGCGTCACTGTGCATACAGTCTGCAGGACTTGTGGAACGCACTAATGAAAAAAAAAAAAAAAAAGGAGACAATGGCCAGACTGTGTTTCAATCACAGCAATGAGGACAATGCCAGCCGAAGGAAGGACACTATCCCCTATAGACTCTCAGGTTCATCAGAACCACCAACGAAAAATATGTTTGACCGAAAAAGATCCAAAAGACGCCAATACTGGTCAAGTGTTGTTCTGATTTACAGAAATTACGTCCGTGTGGGAGACCAACTCTTCTTCAAGGTGTTGAAACGACTTCGTTGGGGGGAAGTGAATGCTGAGATGGCCCTCGCCAGATGATGGCGGTGACCCCGACGCAGCAAAGGTCGCGGGGCGTGGCAGCTGGATCCACCAGTTGCAGTACAAACTTCACCGGTTTCCAGCTAAAGGCCTAGCAACGCGAATCCCTCCCCGAGTCACAATCTCGGACCACACGCACATCAGAACCACACCACCAGCCACAGATACGAATGTTGAAGCCACAGAATAAAAAGATTAGATATGGTTTGGAAATTAATGACGTACATAAAGAAATTTTAGCCTTGATTGAAGAACATAATTGCATTTAAAGTTTTAAAAATGAAACAATTATTGATGTTATGACCACTATGAAGAATTTGAAAGACAATATATCGGGATAATTATGGTTTTCATTTTTGTTATGTGTAGACTGTTTTTGTTACATTATTTTTCTGACAAAAATGATGATTAATTGCATGTTTGTTACCCAAAAGTAACATTACAATCTGATTGATGTTGAGTATGACAAACTCAAACTGGACAATGACGAACTCGAACTGGACACTGAAACGTAAAAAGAATATGGACTTGTCGCTCAAGCCCCACACGTGCATACATATACACCACACACGAAGATCCGGGAGGTAAAGACGGCTGTCTCCTCCTACAGCGAGGCAAGGGGCCTGCATCAAGTCACCCCAGGGACAAGCTCTGCGTGGAGACAGTTTTGTTATTTTTCACTAGGCACATTGAAATGTATTTTTATATGTTTTATTCCCTGATGGTCATCAAATGATGAAGATCTCGTTCCACGTCGGAAGAGAGGAGAGGAATTTTTGTCCCTACTGAGGGTTTTTCGCCTCTCCACTGTTGTATGATTTCATAATGATGATCTGTCCTAAAGCCGTAGGGCCATGATTTTGAATTCACAACAGGGGGGAATGTTAGGATATGTCACCAATTTTGTGTATTCATAATCATGTTTCATACACTATTTGTATCACTAATAATTGTATACACACAGACACTCATTTAGCACACATGAGCACAGCCACACACACACACACACATTCGGTTTCAAGTTTCTGAATCTTCGAGCTGAAGTTTTAAACTGTCTGTTGTGATTGGTTGTTTCCTGCCTGCCTGCTAGAATTCCAGAAGACAGCCCCCCTCTTTGTCTCTTTATGTCCGGAGGAGAGTCAGAGGAGGGGGTCAGATGAAGGGAGTGTGGGAGGCCGAACAGGCCTGTTCGGCCTCCGGCTCTCTCTCTCTCACCAACTCGCAAATTGGAAAATAAAACTTTGCTTGATTGACTTTGGACATTCAGCCATCATTATTTAAATAATTCCCAGTGTAAAAAAGGCGTCAGGGCCGTTTTAAACCTGACACTTAGTGCATATCTGTATGTGTTTTTCATAACTAGGCCCTGCTTATAAATTATTGGTAGTTTCTGGAGAGTGCCATTTCACAAAATGTAATTGATTGATCGTAAATGGTATGTTTTATATTGTTTGTTAATAAACTGTGTGAACTGTCCAATGTCATGACAGGACATCGGTGACGTTAAAAAAGAGAAAGCAGAGTATCACGGCAAAAAAAAAAAAAAAAATGATTCAACATACATGGAAGCCATCGGTGTTCTCCTTAGTGTAAGTAAGTAAGTAAGTGTAAATTAACAGATCAAGTAACAGGATTTGAGTCCTCGAACGAAGAACAAAGAACGCAGACAGGTCAACTGCATCATCACAACGTGCAAAAATTAGGTAATTGGACGCAAAGTGGGTTTGAAACTGTGCATGAACGGCTATCAACCAATCTCTAATGGCATTCCGAAACAGGATGACTGTTGATGTATTGTTGGATGAGAGAGGTGGTGTTTGTGCTATGTTCGGTGAACAATGTTGCACATTTATTCCCAACAACACAGCGGTGGGTGGTCGTCTAACCAGGGCCATAGAGGTCTCAGGACTCTTCATGGTAAAATGAAAGGACAACTGGTCTGTGTATATATATATATATACACATATATATACACATATATATATATATATATATATATATATTTGTTACTTTGGAATAAAGACATTAAATTGATGTAATTTTGTTTTAGAAAAATGCTGTAGTTTTTTTCTCTGAATACAACCTACAAACGGTTAAAAAGGACATTCTGAAATGGTTTTTTTTTGGGCTATCAAATATTTAGTTTGACACTCAAACCGCACACTATTCGTGTCAATTTGTTTGGTTCTATCTCCATGAGTATTTTTTTGTGGTGCATCAAAAGCGTGTTTTAACTTACTTAGGTAAGACAGGTTTAGTGGAGAGATGAGGCCAAACAGCATCACACATCTATGTGCAAGAGATGGCAACTGACAAAGAACCTTCACACCTACAATAACTGCCCCGATGTAATGTGGTGGCTGAAGATCCTCTTCCTCCCGGACAACAAACACCACCATGGTGCACTTGGCAGGCTCTTGATCCAATTCATCCTACAGACCACCATGATAAAAGACAAATTCATTAGAGTTATTTAGATGAAATTTTTTTCCACCATGAAAAAAAAACAAACAACATATATATGTATGTGTGTGTGTGTGTGTGTGTGTGTGTGTTTATATATATATATTTTTTTTTTTTTTTTTTTTTGGAAGCATCTTTCAGGACACTCAAGGCCGCTGTACAGAGTAAAATACGAAAGTAAAAACACAAATACGGGTAGAAACACCAACACGTAAATCAAGCAGGATAAAATACAATAAAGTGGATGAGGGACATATCTGGAATTGGAGAGAGTAATTAAGGCGGAACAGATTGGTTTTGAGTTTAGTTTTAAACACAGGGAGGGTGGTGCAATTACAGAGGTCAGGTGGAGAGAGTTCCAGAGCTGGAGAACCGAATCGCTGAAGGCTCTGTCCCCCATGGTGGCAGGCAAGGGGTGGAGTGAGGAGGATGAAGACCGGAGAGCGCGGGATGGAGTGGGAATATGGATGATGTCTGAAAGGTAGGGAGGGGCGAGGTTGTGAAGAGATTTGAAAGTCATGTGTCATGTCATTATCCACACCGCTTATCCGGTACAGGGTCACGGGAGGGTGCTGGAGCCTATCCCAGCTGACTACGGGCGAAAGGCGCACTACACCCTGAACTGGTCGCCAGCCATAGATTTGAAAATATATAGAAGAATTTTGAAAATGATTTGTTGATTGACTGGAAGCCAGTGGATCTGCTGAAGGATGGGGGGTTGATGTGATAGGTGGAAGGTGATTGGAATCCATTGCACATCCTTGAGGCACCCTAAAGCTCCCGTATGTCTGTCACTGAGTCTTGAATTTTTACTTAGTAAACTGAATTTGAGCATATGCAGTATTGAATTTTTGGTGAGGAGACCTTTTTTTTGAGGAATTAAAAACGCATTTTAAAGTCCTACATTCAAGTTTATTGGGATATAGTTCTTAACAAAAACATTATGATCGAAAAATTCAGAATCAAATTAAAAATATACAATTTATGTAATTCGAATTCAGTTTTTCAATTCAATAATTCAGTGTTCAATTCAAAACATTCAGGTTTCAATTCAAATATCAAAGTTAAGATATTCACATTCAAATAACCAATATTCAGATTTAGTTTCAAGTGGGACAAATATCAGACCATAGTCCAGCAATTAATCCAAACTCTGTGTCAAATTAAGTGATGATTGTACTGCCTTTATTATTTTAGAGGAGGAGTAATACCTGCTGCTGTATCTTCTAGTGCTGGACGATTAATCAAAATTTAAATCGTGATTTAGATTTCTTAATTTTGAAAATGTTCTAATTGAGGGAAAAATGTTTCAGATTAAGAAAGAGTTCAAACAAATTACATATGTTCAATTTGAGAGAACCTGGCTAACCAAGATGGAACTTTACACCCTGGAATTGAAGGAGATACTTGGGAAAAAAAGGCCGAGTTACTGGCACTGAAATAAGACCTATGCTCAGTTCACTCAGTCATGTAAGAGGGTTGTGTTTTATTACTGCAAATAGAATTTGCATCAAACTATTTTGGATAAGTCCATCACAAGCATTAACAGAATAAAACAATAAAAGATCTGTTAGAGCTTATGGATATCTTGCTATTTTTTTTATTTAAAGTTGAGATGCACTTTTTGGGATGTAAGCAATGCATATGTGAGCTTTTATTTATTTAAGACACTTAATCATCTTGTGTCTTTTTAAATAGCAAAACGTTGAAGCTGGAAGGGAGGGCATAATCCATTCCTTGATGAAATTCCTCGGACAGTCTGCAGAGGAACTCATCACGGACTACCAGGTAAATTACAACAGTATTACGTTTTTAAAGCTGCAATTAACTCATAGACTGTGCAGCAAACATTTTTATTTGTCACAATATTCAAATAAATTAATTGCTGCCAGTATGTGACCTGCTCTGGCTAAAGGGTTGGCATTTGGCAAAGGTTACTTTCGGGTAATTGACAAAATAAATCAGAAGGTCCAAAGTTTCGATTTTGAGATTTCTACAAAAATCCTATCCTTGAGGTTGAGGTTTCTATTTTAATTTCCGTTTTCATTGCCCTTTTTATTTATTTTTTGATTCTCATATATGCTGTTATAAACATGTAATGCAGATTGCAAATACTGTCACATATCACTGGTGTCCGGCTGAAACATGTTGTCATAATTTGAGTAATTTCATGTTTTTCTAGATCTAATCTATTGGTCAATCCACACGAGTGGGTGTTACTTGTAAATATTACTGACCAATCTCAAATGTTGAAAATGGTTTGCTCTCTTTGGATGATGCAGTGTTAATGATTGCAAAAACGTGCCATTGGAAGTCTCCTGCAAGGTGAAGATTCTGGAGCTTCTTGGATACTGCCTGAAGACAGCGATATTCAGAACTATAAAAAGCAAACACAAATTTGGGACATTATGCACCTAACCATGGATGTATATGCTCTTTCAGGAAGTCAGCAGAGAACAAGCAAAAGAGGACCAGGCCAAGCAAGTACTGAAGGTCTATGTCAGGGGTGTCAAACTCATTTTTATGGACGGGCCACATCGTAGTTGTGGTTTCCCTCAGAGGGACTGTGAACCCATATAAATTGATTGGAAAGCCAGTTTTGAAATCAGAAGCTAGTAAGTAATTGTTCAACAATTTTTCAATTTATTTTAAAAGGGGAGGATTGGTAACAAATAATTGGCAATATCTCATATCTCAGTGTTGTTGTGAAGAAAATATGCTAGAAACAGGAAGTTGATGCAGATGATTTGCCCTTTGCGGGCAACATAAAATTAGGTTGTGGGCCAGATCTGGCCCCGGGCCTTGAGTTTGACACAGGTACTCTATGTCTTCCAAGCAAGTGAGGGACAAGAAGACACATCCCATGCCTCTGTTTCCATTGTTGCTTAAGAAAATGAGGTTGTGGAAATGTTGCCAGTCTCCTGCTCATGGGAATTAACTATGCGCTGAACTTACTAAATTTGCAGTACCCGTTTGAGGTGCATCAGAAGCTCTTTCTTGAGATAGATGGCCTGAAACTTGCACTCGGAGTCCATTCCCTGACTCTCCATTGAATGTTAGGCAAGCCCCCTCTCTGTCCACTTTTAAAACGTTTTGAAGACACATTTTTATTCTTTAGCTTTCAACTCAACATGTGACTGTCGTTGTTCTTCTTGTATCTACTGTACGTGTTTTAATTTGTGTTCTAATTTCCTGCTAATTTATACAACACCGTATGAAAAACACTTTGTTACAGCTCCAACTATTATAATTGCAAGTTATTTGTACATGGGTATTTCTTGTTTCGTGGACTAATACTGTGCGCAAATGCAAATGCTCGGCCTTTTATCACAAAAAATGTCCGAAGGGCAAGATCTTAATTCCTCCTCTAATATAAAACCTTCCCGAAGAACAAATCGTATAATTCTAACTTGCTAGATTTAGTCCAATGCACGATACATTTAGGCTAACTCGACGTCGCTCCAGTCAGTAAAGCACGCTTTATAGTTCACCAAAATGCATACCGTGAAATTCTTACCTTGTTTATGCGACGAGGATATTATCCCGTAAGGAGTTACACTGACGCTGTACTGCTTCTTTTTGTATTTCTCTGTTCAGGTCGTCCCTCCCGCATTTCGCCCAAAGTCAGACGGGATAGGCGGCAGCACCTCCCCGCAAGCCAGTACAAGATAGGCGGTGTGGAAGATAAAGATAACACGTCCCTCCGTTTGGATCGGGTATTGTGTTTTCTTTAGAGCTTTTGGTTCGTGTGCACTGTGCAACACAGTCTGAGCGCAAATACAAATGCTCGGCCTTTTATAAATAAAAAAAAAATCCGAAGAACAAGACCATCCTCGTCTAATATAAAACCTTCCCGATGAACGAACCTTATAAAACTTGCCCTCCGTCACAGCAAAACAATTTCTGCAACAATTTCATAATCCATTTGTAAAAAGACAACGGTAAGATTTCGTCCAGTGTACGATCAGTTTAAGCAAACTGGGTTTAGCTAGTCAGTAAAACACTCTTTATAGTGTAGCAACGTTAGTAACGCTAAATTCTTACCTAGTTTATGAGACGAGTGCTGTACTTGACTATTTTTTGTAATTTATTATTATTTTTTTTTTTAATGCTTTATAGAGCAAATTGCACCTATGACAGTTGTTATTACCACAGAAGCCATCTCAAATGGTTGCAAACTCTGAGGGTGACTTTGAACCGGAAGTCCCGCCTCAATCGTCATCTGATTGACAGCGGAATCCTGGAGCCAGAGAAGAGAAAAGAATCAGACACGAAGTTGAAGAAGCGAAAAAAAATAAACATCGAATCTCCAAGTTCTCGCAACGAGGGTGACTGTTGGGGTCTGGAGAAGTGACCGGGAGATGGAGAGCCCCGTATTTTGGTCTTGGTAAGAGGGTAACTCACTTGATGTTGACGAGGGAACCTATGCCGCTATGCTATATACCGACGTGAGAAAACTACGGCCCGGGGGCCACATGCGGCCCGTTAAACGTTTTAATCCGGCCCGCCGAATTTGAAAAAAAAAAAAAAAAACCTTGTTAATGTTTTATTTTCAAAATAGTGTGGTTTTTCAAAGACAAGCTTTTGTTCACTTTCATTTAAAATTAAATGTATTTTTTTTCTCAGATGAGATGAGGTTACCAAAACACTCCATCCATCTGCTCCTGGTCCAGCCCCTCTGTCAAATTTTAGAACCCATTGTGGCCCGCCAATAAAAAAGTTTTCCCACCCCTGCTATATACTATAAGCTATGTTAATGTCGTCAGGCCATTATAGAGTATTTCTTCTGACATTTTGAAGGAGAAATAATACTCAACGTTTTATTTTTTTATGATGTTTGAGGCATTCTGACTGAAATACAGTTCAATTGAGGTTACCAGTAGTCATTTCCATTACCTGTCAATGTAAATTAGAATGTAATTTACTACAGTGAACCCTCGGTTATCGCGGTTAATGGGGACCGAGACCACCCGCGAAAACTGAAAATCCGCGAAGTAGCGGCGCACCTTCAAAAATGCTTAAAAAAAAAAAAGTGCGAAGTAGCGGCGCACCTTCAAAAATGCTTTAAAAAAAAAGTGCGAAGTAGCGGCGCACCTTCAAAAATGCTTAAAAAAATAAATAAATAAAATAATAATATATATATATATATATATATATATATATACGGGTAGAGAGAGAGAGGGTGAAATTCATGTTATAACAAAAAAAAAAAATTATTAAAACATTTTTTTATTCCCCAGCCATTATTTTTGTATTTATTCAATTACTTCTTTTTGTATTTATTTAATTACTTCGACTTTTACCTGCTGGTACGCCGTCCGGTGTGCCCTGGCATTCTTCATTTATTTATTCATTTATTCATTCATAACTGACAGCCTCGCGCTCCGCTCATGCCCGGGCGGAAGGTGTTCCTCTTCGGCTTAACAACCACGCACGCCGGCCGGTCTCCTCCGGAGCTCTCGCACGGTCCCGAACGGAGCGAAATGTCGCCCCGCTAGTGCCCGGGCGGAAGTTGTTCCTCTTCGGCTTAACTGCCACGCACGCTGGCCGGAGCTCTGGTACGGTCCGAACCGCGCGAAACGTCGCCCCAAATCGTGCCCGGGGGAACGTGCTCTTCTTTGTCCACTCTCCTCTTCGCCCACGTTCTTCTTCGGCGGACGCCGGCCGTCTAACCACTCCAGCGCCCCGTCGTGCCGCTCGGCGAAACTACAATGCCCCCGAATATTTTTTAGACCCGCGAAGCACTGAACCCGCGAAAGGTGAACCGCGAAGTAGCGAGGGTTCACTGTATTGCAACCAGATACCTATAAAATGTCATTTAATTTGCACTGTTTTGATCGCCACTGTTTTGCTCATTGAACAACAAATGAAAAGATGAATCATACACAGTGTTTGTAAAGATAATTGTCAATGTTTTATTAAATGAAATTCCAATGTAAAATTGTGTAATATTGTGTTATATAATGGGTCTACAACATACATTTCTCACAGACAAGTAGAGCTTTTTCTCATGAAATGTGTTGAAAAAAAACTAACATTTGAACATTGTTTTGCGTTACAACATCCGTGTTTACTGGTCATAAATTATTAACTTAAGTTTAATATACACTACACGAGCTGGGTAGCCACCACGCCTCAACCACCATAACAAGTTCGCTAACCCTTTAAGTCGAACGAGGTAGCTAACATATCGGGTTCAATTTGTACCAAAAATATGCTGTTGTGCCTTGTGTCTCTGTATATGTCGTCATGACGTGTCATTTGACAAAGCCTTGTGTCGATGTTAGTTGTCGATGTAACAGTCTATGTTAGATGTCAATGTATGTCTATGTTAGATCTCAATGTGTCGATGTTAGATGTCAATCTATGTGTCTATATTAGATGTGTTTATGTTAGATGTCTATGTAAATGTTTGTTAGATGTCGATGTGTGTAAGATGTCTATGTAGAGGTTGGTTAGATGTCGATGTCTATGTAAATGTTTATGATGGATGTCGATGTGTCTGTTAGATGTCCGTGTTTGTTAGATGTGATTGTAATGGTTTATGTTATAGACGTCAATGTAAGTGTCAATGTTAGATGCCCATGCATGTTTGTTAGATGTCGATATATGTGTCATTGTTACATTTCAACGTAAATGTTGTTCGTGCAAGTTTCCAGTCCTCCAGCCACGTGACATCATGCGCGTCAAAGTGATAACTCGTACATTTCACGGAGGGAAAAAAAACAGACACCATTGGTAGTTTTGACCGGGAAAAAAAAAATCATTTATTTTTTTCGAACACCTCATGTCTCTTTCAGCGTAAGAATAAACATGACACGACCAAAATAAAATATACCAACACAGGCAAATATTTAAGGAGCACTCAAGAGATACACTTCAGCTCATTTAATCCCACCTATTTTTACTAATGCAAACCCTTCAATTCTAGCGCCCACAGAATAGTGTGCTATAATGCTATAAAAATATGGAGCCTTTACCTGACAGCGTTTGAATATAACTGAATTCCCATTGCTCACGAAAAACTGAGAAACTAAGAACAAACATTTCAAGCACAAGCTTGACTTGACTTCAACAGTTCTATTTTTTCTTTTGTGACAGCTCAGACATCAAAATAATGCTTTCCTTCTATAAAATAAAAACAGCATGACAAAAGGTGCTGAAATAAACTATATACGGAAGTGCGTGAGTGACAGTGTGTGCATGTGTTTTTGCAACGCATGTGTACACCCCGCCATACAAATTACACAATTCGTTGGGTATGTGGTATACACTTAAAAACAATTGCCTTGGAGCAAGTGAACACAACACGTCTCACACTGTATACATGCTGTAGAAGGGCTGGGCGATATGACCTCAAATCAATATCGCGAGAAATCGAGCAATTTTACCTCGATAACGATAAATGCACAATAAATTCCCACGTGGACTAAAATCAAAATAAATGCAGGAATTGCATATTGACTGTTTTTTTTATTGACCAACTGGTACACTTTACTTTCAATGAAAAATAAAAGTACAAAAATCATTTGTATGAACATTCCAAATAGCTTGCAGGGTTCGCGGTTAACTTTAAAAACTGCTTGCCCATAGGGCAAGTGCCACTAAAATTTGCCTTGCCCGAGTGGCCAAATTACTTGCCCGACTTGGGCAAGTGACAATTTTTTTTCTCTAAGAATAAAATGTTTATGGTTGTAAAATGTGCGCCACAAATGTAAATAAACATATAATCTGATAAGCATAAATTAATCTTATTTTCATCATCAACCATGAAACCCTACTCACAAGAGCAAATGTATCATCCTGTGCAGTTATTGAAAATGTTAATTGTAGTTTTAATAATTAACAAATCTGCATGTTAAATTGGGAAAATGATATTACAGCAATCCAGATGATCAATTTTAAGTCCAGGAGAGCGTATTAATTGAGGAATCACATGAGTAAATTATGAGTGTGGCAAATTTGTGTATTCCTTTAAGACCAGTGCCTGTGGTGCTGCCTCCATAAGTTTCATAGCATAAACAGAACACAGTCACTGACACTATGTCAGGTCACATCATGGAGCTAATGAATTAACAGCCAATAATCAAATATTACTCCCTTCCTTACTCACAACTGAATTGTCTACTTAAAAATATTCGAGCTATTTTAGTCATGTCAGAGGAATCCGAAATGTTCGGATTTGAACGAACTCGTCGCCACTCGTAAACATGCGCAGAAGGTAAGAAAACTTCCGGCTGTCAATTTTCGGCCAAAATATCGTAGGTTTTTGTTGTGTTTTTCAAACTTCAAATGAGGATGCTACGACAGCGAGTTCCAATACTGCGGGATTTATTGACGTCCACTTTAACTCGACATTCACTGAACTAACTGATCCCCGTAGCGCCCGCCCATTACCCCCGATAAGGCCAATGGACCATACCAAAACATAAGGGGTTGTCTGGGTTAAACCATCACCATACAGTGCACACAAACAGATCACACCACCGTTTTCGTCAAAATTAAAGATATTTGGCTGCTTTAAAAAATGCTTGCCCGGTCGGGCAAGTTGCCCATAATTTTACCTTGCCCGTGGCCAAATTTCACTTGCCCCGGGCAATCGGGAAGCGGTTAACCGCGAACCCTGAGCTTGCTTTGCATGACTTGAACAATGTCACAAAGAAAAAGGGTACCTCTTGCGAAATCTTTTTCTGCAAATAGATTGCGCCAAGATGCTCTCATGATGTAAATAATGGCAAATAAAAAAACGCGAAATAAAATGAAAGAAAATGTCAATGCAAGCCAAATAAACAAGTGGGTATTATCGGGGAAAATGTGCCGTCTCGAGTACTCTGCTGCGCAGTCGCCAACTTGTCATCTATGTAATGCACAGTTAGGCTCAATCAGGGATCCATGTTGCGACCCGACCACAAGTCGGATGTAGATGCAAAATGCTTGACATGTCTAAGCTCCCGGCCCGATGTAGTCCATATCGGGAAATACGGCTTTCATGAAGCGTTTAAATCCTGTGCGCGCCACGTAACTAGAGGAGCTTTATCTTTAGCTATGTGCTAGGCTATCGCGTCCACCTCTGAGACGTTCTCTCGTATGGTGTCGCCTCCGTTCATGGGCTGTTGTCACTTGTCGAACCTTGCTTCTCACTTTGAACTTTCAGCACAGCATGGTTGTGTTGTGGGTGGTGAGAAAGCTTCTGGATTTGAATCGCCAGCAACGAGAGCGACAGACGGGTGGAGTCACATGACTAGAGGCGCTGTTGCGGTCTTAAAGGGGCATGAACATTGCCGCAGACAAAAGGCTTTTCTTTTTTTATTCATCGAATTTACCGACATGGGCAAAATGATTTCGGTCATTGTAATAAATTTCGGTAACGGTAAATTTTCGGTTTATCGCCCAGCCCTATGCTGTAGCATGGCTTTCTTTGCGGTGGGTGTCAAATATTTTACTTTGTTTTCAGAGTGCTTACAGACCTCTTGGTTTTGCCTCAAAATAATTGTCTGCAAAGCAGTCTGTGCCATCCGCATCATTGATGTGCAGGAGTAGCTTGTTGGTAATAAATAGCTGCAAGAAGTCCGCTGTTTGCCGCAGCATCCAGTGGTCCAGCGCTCGCAGTGAAAGTCTTGTCTAGCAGCCCGAACCATCCCCAAACATTTCGAGATGCACGCCCACTAAATTCCAGAAATATAAACATGGACAAACTTGACATTCTTCCAGATTCTGTCTCTTTGCATTGTTTTGAAGTTACTCCTGCAACTTTTCCACTTCTTCGATCCTCCCCATTGTCTGAAAAAGAAGTGTATATTTTGATTTGAAATAATGACCTCAACATACCAATACATTTGTTTATCATCTGAACTGGATTATTTTGAAACAACATTTAGGATGGACATCTGGGATTTGTTGTTGTGTATATTCAGAGTAATCCTTTTCTTGTATATAGCTAAAGCAATAGTCGCTGGCCTTGAAAATGGGTACAAGACTTGACCAAATTAAGATGCCATAAGGTCTAATTTGCCCCTTCTCTACCACAACCGATTTAGAGGCCATTAGTAACAGATTTGAGAAGACCACTTTTAAAGATATGAAGCCAGAGCTCGGCACCGGACCCATTTTTATTATTTATTATAATTTTAATGTATTATTGAGCAAATGACACAATATGTCAGTAGTGATTACCACAGAAGTCATGTCAAAATAGTGCAAATTCTGAGGTCGACTTCAAATCAGACAGGCGGAGACGAGCTACTTTTCTTCACCCTTTTTTGTTTTTCAAATATGGCTAAATCTTTTTTGAAACTTCGCCTTTGACAGTATTTCACAAGTTCTCTTTCTGCTTTATCCAAGTCGTCGCAGGTCAAATACTTTCCTTTGACAGTTCTCTTGAATAAATTCATCTTGCCTTCTTCACCTAATGTGATTAACTCCTTTCTATTTTCCTTTACTCTGTCAGTAAGTCTTTCAGCTTTAGAAACCAGGCTACGGCCTGCTTCAATGCTGTCCAAGACGAATAATGGTTCATCCACTGGCCCAGAGAATCTTTGGGCTACAGTGACTGAATTACATGCACTTGAGTCACTCATTTGACCTCCAGGTCATTAATTGGTAATTTGAAGTGGTTTTTGTGTTTAACTAAATTCCTGGACACTGCCTGATTTTTTTCAGAGCTGTACAACCACTAGAAAGGGTGGTTCCCACAATGTGAGTTTTGCTCAAGTGGCCCAACAATGTCACAAAAACAAGTAGGGGTGTGTGTGTGTGTTTGTATAAGCTACATGTTGGGGACCAACATCGGACAGCACACCCACTGTAGGGGACCAAAATTTTTGAGGGGACCAAAAATCTGGGCCCCACAAAAAAGAGCATTGAATTCAGTGATAAGAAGCTCAGGGGGAGGTCCTGTCAAAGTTTCAGGGCTTCCCAGGAAGGTCACAAAAACAAGACGAGTGTGCTAGAAATATGTGTGCGGAAAAATTACTCAGGATCGCTGTCTAGTGGTCGGTCCCGGTACTGCACTTACGCACACTTCACACACTCGGCTGGTCTGCGCATGTGCAGGACAGTCTGCTTTATGTCAGGCAGCCACCCTCCCCTCCCCCACAGCCCAACCCGAAAAATTGAGATGTTAGTTAAGTATTTATTCCTATTATTGAGTGAGATTACATATTTTTACTTGGCAGCTGGCACAACAGCTAAGCTTGGAGCACAGTTATTGCAAAATAAAATAAATAAACAGTAACAACAATAACGATTGTTAATATTGTTATACTTTATAGCGTAACCTATTTATACTAATTTTCTGTATGCAATTTCAAGTGCAACTAATATAGTTGTGCATATAGATAGCCACCAAACTCCATACATTAGATAAAAATAAGAGCCACGATGTTAACCAATTAACAGTTCAAGAAAAAAGCAGACATCCAAGAACTTGCTTTGTTACTTTTGCGTGGCCAGAACTACAAACCCCAAAGCAGAGCAAACCCAAAACATCAGAGAAAGTACAATACTTTTGTCAAGGAGTGGTGCTGCTGCTTTGCGATCGCTGCCACCATAGTGAACGCGCTCCCACATTCGTGCACACGCACACATGCCACACACCTGTTTTCCACGTCCTGTCAGTCCACTCCGTCGGTCCACATTTATTTCGTTGGTCAGCCATCACGGTTGGGTGCGCACTAGATCGCTGTTAAACCATCTTCTACGCCACAGTCCTCGTGTTCAACAAACATTTCTCCCGAATTCGCCTACCATGCACAACTCTCCACTTTCAAACCGAGCGCCGGGTTTTTAGCGCCAAGCACTTGACGCTAGCGTGTGACGTCATGGCGAAATACTAGGTTTTAAAATAAAAATTTTCTTTTTTTTGTACAGTCTAAGTGCATGGGGTTATGATAGATCGAATGAGTATACCTTTATGTACTCACTAACATTTATGTTGATCATAAAATGTTGTTTTGATGAAGAAAACTGTTATTTTTTAGAATCAATTGGCTTAGGGCACTTGGGCAAACTACGGCCCGGGGACCACTTGTGGCCCGTTAAACGTTTCAATCCAGCCCCCCAAACTTGAAAAAAATTAAAGGAATAAGCCTTGTTAATGGTTTATTTTCTAAATACTGTGGTTTTTCAAAGACATATATATTGTTGTAATGCTTTTGTTCACTTTCGTTTAAAATTAAATGTATTTTAGGACTCATTGTGCCCCCCCCCCCCCCTCCCAATCAAAAAGTTTGCCCATCCCTGGCATAGTGGATGGGCCGAGGAGTTTAAAAGGCACACATCATGCATTTTTCAGTCAGTTTTAGCCAGGGCTTGGTATGGGGAAGACCAGCTGGTTTACATGTAATCATTAAATTTTCCCAAGTTTTATTTAAGTTAATTGGACAAAACAAAAAAACGCAATATTCTTCTGCCAGAGAGTATGTAATATTCTTCTGCCATTTTATTGTAGAGGGCCATTTTGAGCCCCTAACAATATTATTCAACCAAGAGATCATGAGTCGTCGCCCACTTACTTTCTGAAGTCAGCTGGGATGTCACGGCTGTGACCCTCGTGAGGATAAAGTGGTTCAGATGGAAAAGTAGGACTAAGGGCTTTTTCTCAGGTTTCCATGCGCAAATCCATGTATATTAGGTTAATTGGAGACTCTAAATTCTCTACTCATCAAATGACATTCGTGACCCTGATGGATAGATAAAATAGATTATTAATCTGCCATGGGAAGTCCAAGGTGTCTGGTAGAAAGAAATGCATTCATACACTCATTACACAGTCAACCAAGCAAAGACACAAAGCCTAGGGCAGGGGCGGGCAAACTTTTTGATTGGAGGACCACAATGGGTTCTAAAATATGACAGAGGGGCCGGACCAGGAGCAGATGGATGGAGTGTTTTGGAAACCTCACCTCATCTGAGAAAAAAAATACATTTAATTTTATATGAAAGTGAATAAAAGCATTCCAACAATAATATTTGTCTTTGAAAACCACAGTGTTTAGAAAATAAAACATTAACAAGGTTTATTCATTAAATTTTTTTCAAGTTCGGCGGCCCGGATTAAAACTTTTAACGGGCCGCATGTGGCCCCCGGGCCGTAGTTTGCCCTCGCCTGGCCTAGGGCATAAACACATACATGTAATATCCAATCCGCTTATTCTCACAAGGATAGCGTGCTGGAGCCTACCCAGCTGTCAACGGGCAGTAGGCGGGGCACACCCTGAAGTGGTTGCCAGCCAATCGCAGGGCACGCAAAGACGAACAACCATCTGCGCTCAAACTCACTCACAAATGCAACCTCCACACAGGAAAGCTGGGTCCCGGGATCGAACCCTGCACCTTGGGACTGCGAGCCGGATGTCCTAACCAGTCTTAACTCATTAAATACCAGCCATTTTCACTGGAGCAACCCGCTCAATCCCAGCGTTTTCCTGGGTTTTGACTAATATTGCAAGGCCCACAGAATATTGTATTCTAATGCTATATAGACATGGAGCACACCCGAAGAAAGATGAGACTCTCTTCTTTCAACAGAAAAAAAATGTTTGTTCCTATCTTTTTCCATTCTTGAACAATCGGCATTTGAAAATAGCTAAATTTCATGAAAACTCCAATCCCTGGGGAAAAAACTGAGAAAATGAGCTTTTTGTAAACTGATGCATTTTGACCATAATTTGAACTTTGACACTATTATTTATGGCTTTTATGACACCTCTAACATCTAAATAATGCATGCCTTCTATAAAATAACAAAAAAAAGCACAAAAAATATGTTTTTGATAAAATAAATTTATTTGCACATAACACTAAACGACTGAACTGTTGAACTATGTACAAAAATGAAATACATCAGTGTCATACATACTTTTTTTTTGTGTGATATAAAATAAAACAGTTGCCTTGATGCAAGGGCACACAACATAGTTCACACCACATTCTTGTTTCACTCCGTTTGCCTTTGCGCAAACAGACCCGACACTTTCGTTGTGGTCTGGCTTTGCTGGTCCGTGGAAAATAGGCGAGCTTGTGTTTGTCCACTGGGGTTTGTGTGAAAATAATTGTCTGGGAAGTGATTGCTGGCATCCGCGATGTGCTGCAGAAGCTCATCCGTGAGAAACAGCTGCAGGAAATCAGCTGGCTCCTCAGACTCCAAATGGGCAGCGGCATTCAGTGGTCCAGGGGTTGCTGTAAAGTCGATTTTCCTCGGTTGCCATCCAGTGTGACGCCATCCGGAACCACTGCTTCCTGATGCACAACCTGTAAATTACAGAAATATAAACAATTGGAAATATATATTTATTGCTGCATTTTATTGCTGGCGTGTGAAGTTTCATATTATAATTTACCTTTCTTTACACCAACAAGACGAGGAGGAACTTTCTTGCCGCGGGATGCACAATCTGTGAATTTTAGAAAGTATGCATGATTACCACACCATTCAGTATTGTTGTTTCCTCGTCGGGGAGGAGATACGCTCGCGTCTAACTGCACATTTATGCGACATTTTCTGCCCGCAAGATGCATGATATGTACAATAAAAGCATGAGGGGTAAAACCACATGTTCAATGGTAACTTGCGAGCGCTTACCTCCTCGTTCGGGGGGATCTGGTGAGGACTCTCAGCTGCTTTGGCTATTGTCCGAAGGCAGGCGATGCAGGCCGCAAGGCACGCGCACCCTCTTTAGACGCCTGTTTGTTGTGACGACGACGAAGCGTCATCCTCTCAACCAAAGCGTCTCCATCGCCTTGATGCTTTTAGGAAGCTTTTTTTTACAAAAAAGCATTCCTCGATCGTCATTTGCTTGGAGGATTTCATTGCTAACGCTACTAATGCGACTGCTGCTAGTGCTGCCGATGCTGCTGCTACCCACGCTGCTCTCCACACTTATAAGTCTACCCCAGGATCCCGCCCCCCATTTGTACCTCTGGCGCAGATTCAAGGCGGATCTTTTGCACCTCTGCCCCCTGCTGGGTGATTTTTACATGATTCACAATGCGGACAAGGCTGATTCTCAGTCAGAGGTTGCATCAGACCCTTATGTACACTATGACGTAAAAAAGACAGGAAACGTACTTATACGTCTTTGGTAGAGGGCGCCATTGCATTAAAAGACGTCTTTGTACGTCTAAGGGAGTAAATGAGTTGAACAAAGTACAGGGTCCTTCACCTGACTACAGATGATCTTCTGGGGACTTTATTTGGTTTTAATCACTTTTGGGGTCTGTATCTATGCACACTCCCTGGTTTTGCTACCTTCCCGGGTACCACATACACACTGCTTAGTTTCTCTGCCTTCGTGGGTACCACATACATATTGCTTGGTTTCTCTGCCTTCCTGGGTACGACATACACACTGCCTGGTTTTGCTACCTTCCTGGGTACCAGTCACACTAACGTCAGACGACTCAGCACATACCGACTGTCTCAGCACTACACACTTTTACTCCAAGGCAGTGCTGTGAACCAACTTACTGACAAGAGGTAGTATTTAGAATTTTAAAAAGTGCTTGAAAGGTTTTGTTCATGTAAAACCAACAGATTATGACATTATTATTATTATTTAAATCAGTATTAAACAGCATCAGCATAGGTTAAAGATATTATACAGACTATATACGATAAAAAAATACTAAACCACCCTTGCTTTTCCGTCATTTCTTGTATAAGTTAACACACAGATGTATAACATTTGTTTATACAAATATAACGATTAAAAAGTAGCTGATTAGAGTTTTAATTTTGTATTCATTAATCTGTAATAAAAATGGACATATTTTGGTTAATAAAATTAACAAGAAATAAAAGTAAAGGGTGTTCTAATACTTTTTTCAAGATTGTCCTAACATACATTTAATGTTTACAGTATATGTCTTCGGAAGAAGCGCAGCATTAGATTTTTTTTTTTGTTCTCTCTCTTTGACTTCTGAATTTGAATTTCTGTCACAGATGTGCTTGAATTCTATTTTGGATGATTTGTGTTAAACTGCACTAATATTTGAAGAGCCATAGAATTCAAGAATCACACCAGTGCTGCTACTCCTCCGAACGGGTGAACGCCCTTGATTAACAACCTGCGTTGAGGTGGCTTTTGAGATTCGTGGTGTGGGAGAAAAATCTCTGAAGGCATTCTTAGACTTCAAGAGAGGGTCCACAATTTTCAAAGATTCACTTCCGTCTGAATCAGAGGCCTCACTTGTATCCGGAATATATTCATCTCCACTGTCATCTGAGTTGGAGTAATAATGCTTAACCATTCCAAAGTCAGCCTGTTTTTTTAATCTAAAAAACAACAACAACGAAATATAAAGGATAGAAGGCAGGAGACCAATAAAATATATGCAATTTGCTTGTAAGATTCCCTGAAATCTATATGGGTTGTTTACCTGTATACTTTTGGTCCTCCTGAGCCTTGGGATAGTAATATGGTCTGGGTCTGAGGCGCAAAGTTCAGGGGCAGGATTTGACAATGATTCGTCAGAATCTGTGTCGTTATTCCAAGGAAGATTCAGCCCATATTTTTTGTCCAAGGGAGGAGACTGGGTTGCATCAGAGTCCAAGAGAAAATTGAGAACCCATTAAATACTTAATCCCCAGAGGAATCTGCACAGAAAAAGGTCTTAATTCTATTTGAAAAAAAAAAAAAAACCTAAAATATTGATGAATGATATGACAAAATAATGTAATAACAAAATTAATTGACCGTAACAAAAAGCTCCCGGGAGGAAAACTACATTAAATGTTTTTTTAACAGGGCAGTGAAAATATTGGAAAATAAAAACGATAATAAATAAAATAATATAAAAAAAGAATTCAATGTGTATCGATGGACCCATATGAAATACTTATATCGCTATGTACTTATCAGCCATATCGCCCAGCCCAATATGTAACTGCAACTTCAAAACCTCGGGCCATAACAGGATTGTAACATGGGATGCATATCTTCATTCCTAAATTTGTAGATTCCGAGGAGGCTGCTCAATGGTCCTGGTAATCTAAACCTCAACCAATTCGGTCACAGCCAATGTTCTCCATCCTTGTTAAGAAGTTTTGAAATGATTTAATAGATATACTATTGCAAACTATACCCGAATTTTAGACATTTTAAACTTTTGATCACAATTTTACCTATTTTCTAAAAATCTGAAGAATCCACATGCCAAATCACCTGCTGTAGACACATAGGTTCTGTTCTGACAGATAATTCAGTTACAGGTTGTGTACTTAAAGCCAATAAGAGGGCAATGCAGCAGTCGACAACCTGACGAAAGCTTAAGTCTCCCAATGAGAGAACTGTAGTGGCTGGTAGGTTCTTAGATTGTAACATAGTAAAGACATATACTAGGCATAACTGTATATCATATGATGATGAGGGAAAATATTATTAGCTACGATTTATGTCCAGATATATTAGAAAACTTGTCCAACCAGCACAGGTCTATCTAACTGTAATTTTAACATCTCAAGACACGACAGGATGACCACATGATACGCATACCTCCTTTTCAGAGTCTGTCAAAACTTGAGAAGGCTGCTTCGATGTTCTGGTGGCATCAACCTCAGCCGATTCAGTCATTGTCGGTTGTCCTCCATCCTAATGAACAAGTTGAATATTAATTTAATGAATTAAAAAAAGAAAATGGATCAGAATTTTACACATTTTAGGCTTTGGCCACCCAAAACAAAAACTAACAAGTTCACGAATGAAACAAAACCAATTACTTTAGCGCATGACAATTAATCTTCAGTAGAGATATGTTGTGACTGATATTTCAGTCACAGGTTGTCTTTTGAACGCCACCAGGGGCGCAATGGAGCACAGGACAGCCAAAAGTCTTCTTGTCGGACACCTGTAGTGGCTGGTAGGTTCTAAGATTATAACATAGTAAAGGCACATACAACTCCTAACTGTATTTCATATGATAATGAAGGAAAAGATGATTAGCTATGATTTATGTCAACAATAAAAATGGCTCTACGGGGTCCCCACAAACACAAACCTGACAGTTGGGTGTCAGATGGCCAACATACCTGACACGCAATTCAATTCAACTGGACCCCACAACACAAGAAAAAGCTGAGTGAGCCTCAAACCAGACATACACATTCACTGACAAATATCCTGTGACACCAGATATATTAGAAGTCTTGTCTAATCAGCACACGTCTATCTAACTGCAATTTTAACATCTCGAGACACGACAGGATGAGTACACGATACGCATACCTCCATTTCTGAGTCTGTAAAGCCTGGAGGAGGCTGCTTCGATGTTTTAGTAGCATCATAAATTTATTGAATTAATTATATTTGAGGTTGGATTAGATTTTTACACATTTTAAGCCTTAGCCACCCAAAACAAAACATAAGCTCATGAATGAAATAAAACTAATTAATTTCGCCCATGCCAATTAATCTTCTGTAGACACGTGTTGTGACCAGTGTTGTTTTTGGCAGGCATTTTAGATTTTGTCCAAGTCATTTGGACAAAGTGCTGATTTGTTTACATCACATTTAGTCATCCCAATTCGTTATAGTTTTAGTCCAGTTTTAGTCAACGAAAACTAAAAAAAGGGTTTTAGTCCAGTTTTAATCGACGGAAACGCAAAAAAAGTTTTACCCTAGTTTTCGTCAATTTATTCACAAAGGTTTTAGTCCAAGCGGCACGGTGGCCCAACTGGTTAGCAGGATGGCCTCACAATATTGAGGTCGTAGGTACGATTCTGGCTCCGGCCTTCCTGCGTGGGTTTCCTCTGGGTAATTCGGTTTCCTCCCATATTCTTAAAACATGCATGGCAAGTTGCTTGGACACTCTAATTGCCCCTAGGCATGAGTGTGAGCGTGGATGGTTGTTCGTCTATGTATGCCCTGCGATTGGCTGGACACCAATTCAAGGGTGTACCTCGCCTACTGCCGAAGACAGCTGGGATCGGCTCCAACACCCCCGCGACCCTAGTGAGGAGAAGCGGTACAGATAACGGATGGATGGATGGATGGGTTTAAGTCCATTTGAGTTAAAACAAGGCATTCAAGGTTTCCACCCAATAACAAAGACTTTTGGATGGACTACAAAGGATTCTTCATTACAAACAGAAAAAAGTGGCAACAGTGGAATCAATGCTCACTGCTCCAAAATAAGCAGAGAAGCAAAACATTTTGTTGGGCAACTGTTGTGGCTTTATTTCACTAAAAGCAACATAAAATAATTTATGAACCACATGCTAACAATTTTGTCTCGTCAACGAAAAAAATTCATGTACATCACGTCATGTTTTCGTCATAAAAGAACCTCGTTTAGCTTGTCATCGTCATTAAAAAAGGGGCGTTAACGAAGTATTTTCGTCATAGTCATCAGTGACGAAAACAACACTGGTTGTGACTGATATTTCAGTCCCAGGTTGTCTCCTGAACACCACCAATTGGGCAAGGGGGCGCAGGAAAGCCTGGGGTCTTCTATTTTTACAGTATAGAAAGGCTAAATATCAAATTGAAACAGTGTTTTATATCATGAATATACAGGGTTGGTGCTGGTTCTGGTAGGGAAACCACAACATAAAGATATCCTTAATTAGTCCCACAATGGGGATATTTGCAATATGGCATATGATGGCCTAACAGGGCCACCGCCCAGAAAAGAGTAACGCAGAACTTTGTAATACTGTCACTCCCTGACCAGTTCGTTGTTCCTGAAGAGCCAAACTTTGACTCAGACCCACAAATTTGAATTACAGATAGTGGACAATGGAGAACTCCCCCAGTCAGTCAGCATGTTCAACTTCCATAGAAACCTCAACATACATGTATTAGATTGCCAAACTAATTGGAAACTACATCACCAGAACACCACAAGTGGGCTCTGTTATTGTACTTAAAGATGCATCTTACAAACCTGTGTTCTCCAAGGCCAGCTGGTCCATAGTCTTCAGTTATTTCTTCGCCAACATCAATGTCTCGGAGCGCAAACAGACAGAGGTGTGGTCTGTCCTCTGTTGTCTTCTTCTTCATTTTACAGTTGGGGTGCATGTGGTCATCATTAACCAGTCTTCCCAGACTGCCATCTTCTTGAGCGGCATCAACACTTAAAATAGATTTAAAAAAAAAAAAAACAATTATTCAATCAATGTCAGAAATTAATCTTTGAGACAATCTTGTGTACACAAAACATAAAAATAGGAAATCCACAATTTTTAAATCTTCTAAATCAAATCATACAAGAAATTTCTATTGGAATCAGACCCTATTAACAGCTTGTCTTTGAGACTTCATGGTCTATATTTTCATTTGTACAGATTCAACGCATGAATAAAAGTAATTACCGTATTTTCGCAGTCATAAGCAAACAAAGCGCCCTGTCAGTCGATGCGTCCATTAAATGGACAAAGTACCACTCACATCCATCAGCCCTTGTCATCAACGAGCTGTTGGAAGTGCATGTTAGCACACCCTGCTGGGCAAAGAGTGAGTTGTCCATGCTTACAATCGACCGTGACAAATACACCATCTGACTATAATGTTTGGGTGATGGTGTTGGAAAAAGCTGGACAAAGGGCAGCTGTCCACAATGTTTTAGTCTGTCTTATCATTTATGTTATTGCAAGCAAGAAACGTCCCAGGTTTAGACAACAGACAAAAAGTCCAAAGCATAACAGCACATCTCTTTAAACAGCCATGCAAATCTCTCTAAACAGCTATGGGATTGTGGGTCTCTGCTCCCAGAATGCATTGCTTGAATTAGCTAAGGCTGAGTGGCTTTTGTATTATTTTCATTTTTTTTGGGTATATTGATGGCATGAGAGATACATGTTTGTGTTAATCTTATTTCTATGTTTCATTGTTTGCTTGTATGATGAGTTTTTTATTTTTTTTTGAAACCGTGACTCTAAGGAGTGTGGTGAGCAGCCAAGTCCCTCCCCTGACGTTGCTTTGTAGGCTATTGCCAATGCACCTAATATTGGCCTGAGCCATTGTCAGCTATTGTCAATAGAGACTTGGCGTCTGCTGCAACAATGGGGTGATTGCTCATGTTATTGGGGCATAGTAGGCTGCTATCGGCTGTGTCAGTGTGGGCAGCTCTGCCAAGTTCATGCTATGCTAACAGCAGCTGTGCTATCGTCTTGTCAGGCGGTGCGTCCAGTATATGTTACAAAGACAGAAATAGCGGCCTCAACAGGTGTTGCGCCCTTTGACACGGCGCGTCTTTTGGGTGCGAAAATACGGTATACATTTTTGCTTAGAGAATGATTTTTCCCCTAACACTTATGGGATGAGTATGTGTTTATTTTTTTAAATAAAAACAAAAATAAGATAACATCTCAATCATTGCCTCACCTCCAAGTTTTTTCTTGCCGGCGGAAGTCAAACAAAAAGACAGTGCCTCTTCCATCCATCTTCCTGCGTTGAGATTTATCAGAATCTATCAATTTTCCTCTGTACTCCATAATAAAGAATAAAGTCGTCTTTCCTGAAAGGGGCCTTGGTAAATACTCCTCGACCTAGTTAACAGGGAAATCAAGATAGCTTCGTCATATTTTTAAGCACACAAATAAGGAGTCATCATATTCATTTGGGCCACTATACTAATGTAGGGTGGTTTGAAACATTGCTTCTTGTGAGGGATAGAGCAGAGCCCTTCTTTATGATTTTAAAGGAACAGACCAGCCAAAATTCATTTTCCAGCATTGCATTAGCCAGTATGTATTAGGACTGAAAGTACAAATGTCAATGTCACCTGGTTACGTAAAAAAAAAACTTTAAGATTATTTAGTTTCATAACAATGACATACACTGTATACACAGTCATATTGGATCGCGTCACGTGATCTCTGTGACGTATAACGTGCTTTACACTAGACTATCAATATCGGACTTGTTCACCGGTCTATTGTGGTATAAAAATGCCGGAGGGCGTCATCAAGTACAGCCATAATTTAGATAGAACTCCTACCATCAGGTTTCACGCTCACTGAAATAACTTGAAACTGACAAAAGAAAAGGTCAAGACACTCTTAATGTAAAATAACCACTTAAAAAACGATGTCAGCTTGGTTATCAGAAAACAATAATATATCTTAGCAAAAGCGTTAACATCATACCTTTAAATGAGTTTATATACTTCGCTTCTAACTCTGCAGTCTTGTCCAGACCCTTGACTGCATGTTCAATAGTATCCTGCTTTGGGGACTTCCTGCATCTCAGGGAAGGCATTGTTTATTCTATAAAGAAAAAAGACAGTTTTGTGTTGAGAATTATTAATACTATAGGCTAAATGGAGTTTTAACAATATCAGTGTAAGAAAAATAAATTATAAATTAAAAAAATATCAATCCCTCCATCCCAATTAACGATTTCAACCATAATAGTTTATATTGAAGTTTAAACAACAGACAGACAGATTTATGCAGTGTGACTACAAAAATCTTACCAAAATTGCATTCACAGTAACCTTTGCTTTAAGAATCATGTAATTAACCAGTGAACATCGTGTCTTACACAAAAATTAATGACAGAAATTATCATGGTACTTGCATTCTGTTGTTCTATAACAAAAGTGCAAGCTGTTAGCTCCGCAAAGCTAACGCAACAAGCTAGCGTCCCTCGTGCTCACATTCAATGCAAACCTGACCACCGGATGAAAATACGCGTCGGTTTAGTTCTTTAAATGAGTAAAAGCACCATGACGTTTTATAATTATTCAATGCTTAACTGGAGCTCGTCAATTATGTCGATGTAGGAGCACATGTTTGCTAGGCCAGTGTTGTAGGCCCACATCCATGGTGCTACTTTGTATAGTGTTTTCCACACAACTATCTCTAACCATGAACAAATGCACTCGAGGCATGTTTTGAATAAAAACAAACGAAAAACACTTACCTCTCCGTTTCAACAGCAGTTCGAACTTCGAAGTGGTGATATTCTCCAGCGTTAAGCACCTGCTCGAACTGCGAATAGGTCAAATTCAACAGCGTCTTTTTTCTGTCTTAATAAGGACGCGATGAGAGGAGGAGCGCTTGCCTTTTCGTCAGCACGCCCCGCGCGGGTGGTGCTGCTTTATCACTCTCTATCTGTGCCCGCCCGCCGGCATGTCGATAGAAAAATAATATTCCTTCAAACATTACTTTCATCTTCTTAACGTTTTGTAGTGAATTTAACAGGTTCACCACTTTTTTCAAATACACCAATGGAAAACAGGTCTTAATTGAGGAAACATACAAAGAGCGTCTCACAAACACCTTATGATGAGCAATGTAATTTGATCACGTTTTTTGTCACTGCCTGGACGTCGGTTCACTGGCCTGGTGGCAGTGGCTTGTAGACACTGTCACTGAGTGGGAACGGATCTCAAGGTGGGTCAAACTAACCCAAGCAGTGGATCGGTCCGTTTTTTAAATTTATTAATTTTTTTATTTTATGTATTTATTTATTATTTAATACAAGGGCTTCGGCTCACTACCAGTGGGCGGACCCAAAGAATTTGGGTTTCCTTTGAGCTAGGAGGCAGTCAAAGGCAGTCCAATCCCCGGCAACATAAAGCGCCTAGCTCTGGGGACATGGAATGTCATTTCTCTGGTAGGGAATGAACCCGAGCTGGTGTGTGACTAGACCAGTGGTTCTCAATTATTTCCTGTCATGCCCCCCCTACCAAGAAGAAAACAATTCGCACCCCCCCCACCACAATTTTTTTTTACATTTCGTACTAATGTACATGTTCTTTGCATATTAATGTTAGATTGTCAATAAAATATCTTACCTTAACAAAGCTAAATTGATAAAAAAAAATATCATTTTGAGAACGACTATTGTGAGGATCTCGAAACTCAGTACTCTGTGGTGCTAATATTGATGAGATGATAAATATGTTGAAGCCACAGAACAAAAAGATTAGATATTGTTTGGAAATTAATGACGTACATAACAAAGGAATATCAGCCTTGATTGGAGTACATTACTGCATTTAAATTTTTAATAAAAATGAAACAATTATTGATGTTATGACCACTATGAAGAATTTAAAAAAACAATATATAGGGATAATTATAGTTTTCATTTTGTTATGTTTAGTCTGTTCATGTTGCATTATTTTTATGACAAAGATGATGGTTAATCGTAGGTTTGTTGCCCAAATGTACCGTTACAACCTGATTAATGTTGAGAATGACGAACTCAAACTGGACACTAAAACGTAAAAACACATGGACTTCTTGCCCCTGTCCACACACGTGCACACACACACACACCATACACTGATGATCACACTGTTGTATGATTTCATTATGATGATCTGTCTTAAAGCCGTAAGGACATGATTTTTAAATCCACAACAGGGGGGAAATGTAAGATGGGCTGAGGATAGGTAATCAGTTTGTGCATTCATAATCATGTTTTTATACACTCATTAATGTTTAACACACACAGAGACACTTACTTGTTATTTTAACACACACACACACAGACACCGTATCCTGAAGATGTGTTTAGTTAAACTGACCTTGGGTTATGATTTTCTGCCTGCTGGAGTCCCTGGTGATTAGTTATTGATGCTTTAGTTAAACTGACCTTTATACCGTGAGTTATTGATGTTTTCTGTCTCTTGGTGATTAGTTATTGATGCTTTTCTGTCTTCTGGTGATTAGTTATTGATGAGTTAGTTTCAATAAAAAGGCAGAACGGAGGGTGAGAGTCAGAGGGTGTGCGGGATTGAACTGGCAAGACGGCTGTTTCGCCTCCTGGCTCCCTCTCCCATTCTGAATGGCACAAAACGAAAACTTTAGTAAGTTATTTCAGTCTAAAAAAGGCGTCAGGGCATTTTTAAACCGGACAGTAAGTCGTCACTGTCTTGGTTCCTTTTTGTGCCTTGACCCATCCCGGAATTATTGAAAGGATGCAGTCCTATTTACAGGCCCCAGTGACACCCCAGGTTTCTGTTGTTTGTACGAGGGCGCTTAATAGGTACTGCTATTCACAATCGTCTTAGGCTGTTTCTTTGCAGAAGTTTATGGACAATGTGTAGTGCTGTAGGATGCAGTCTAGAGCATTCTTGACATTGAAGCTTTTGTTTCCAGCAACTGCTAATGCGACCGTGCATCAAACATGCAAAACACAGACCCTTGCTCCTCAAGAAGTCAATCTTATCCTTGTGATGCTTTCTCCTAAATTCCTTACAAATTGTGAGACTGTTGCTCTCCATTACAATTAGCACATGGTTTGGCAATAGCATCCACTGAAACAGGTTCTGCCTTTGGCGTGGTGGTTTTGTTGTTTTCCATCTTGGCGGGCACAATGACTGTTGTGAAGACTTTCTTTGATTTTGGTGTTTCTGTGTGTTGTGATTTTGTTTTCTGTTTTATAGAATCTTTCGTGCTTGTCAACAAAGTCAACAAAATCCTTAAACTTCACTCTTCTATTTGTTCTTTCTTGGAGATTGCAGGCAAATTTTCTCCAAGATTCTATAAGTCTGTATGGAAGTTTGTTTGCCAATGCCTTTATATTAGCCATGTTGTCCAAGTCCTCCATGTAATTAACATCTGCCATTATGTTCAAACAGCCCATAAGGAATAATGTGAAAGACTGAAGTGCAACACCATCTTCAGACTTGATTGTTGGCCAATCCATGGCTTCCTTTAAATATGCTTCTGCTATCATGAAGTCATCACCATAAAACTCCTTCAAGATTTGTTTTGCTTTGGTATATCCTGTCAGAGGTTCCATATGGATGCAGCTCTTCACCAACTCATGTGGTTGTTCACTAGTATACTGCAGCTAAAATTGAAGATGATCACGGTTATCACTTGTACGGCCTTCAATCCCATGTTCAATGGCACCTATACAGGTTTTATAATGCAGAGGGTCGCCTTTAAACGTAGGAATGGAAAGTTCGGGAAGTAGCGATGCTTTTTGACTCTTTGCTAAGTATTCTGCGACACTGGCTTTCTGTGAGATTGCTTGGCAAAGGCCATCAAGCACATGTCCCTGTTGTTCTCTACTTTCTGTCTGATGTGGAAATCTAGCCATTGGAATAGTCGAAGTGGGAGCATTTCAGGTCAACACTGCTTGTTGCTCTGATAGGCTGTGATGGTAATTGAATGTTTTTCCTTGTTTAAATTGTAACACACTCATCAGGAATGTGGATACCATCCTCCTGGGTATTTTCATATCTTCTCAAGACATCCAATTTAGCATCAGACTCAGGGAGTGCCGTTTGCATTGCATGCATTTGCTTCTTTGCCTTAATTGCAGCTTCTTCTTGCTCAAGTGCCAACCTTTGTTGTAAATCAGCAGCCTTTGCCTTTAAGCATGCTCGTTCCATTTGAGCCTTTAATTTAATTGAAGACGTTGACAGAAGTGAGCTTCTGTCTGTTAGATTCTTTACTTCTACTTCTATGGGTGTAGTTAGTTGATGCAGATCTACTATCATCAGGTGATATTTGTTTATTGCATCCTTCCTCTGCACGTTTCAAAACGTCCTTCTTCCATTGCTCACATTTCCATTAATTACATTTTTTGGATCAAACCAGTTATTTTGGTCATCGGCAAAATCCTCTTCAGTCTTTAAATTTTGCACACCGGAATTGAGGTCCACAAATTCTTGCTCCATGCCGCTAAAGCAAACACGAAGCTCAGTTTTTTACAGCGTCAACATTTGCATCATCCTCCATCAATTGTTCAATTTGACGTTGCATGGAGGTCAATTGAGCAAATTTGCACCTGCGTGCCTGCATCCGTTTAGGCTTGTGATCTTCTACAGCTTTTCTCCGTCATTTTTAATGTCCGCTTTCCACTGTCTTGTTCCTCCATGTCAATCCACAATCAAGCAAACAAAAACGTCAAACTAACTGTAGCGTCTCAATTTGTAGGTCAGCTGAATGACGATCAAAGTTTTAAGCAGTTTACTCACGCACCTGTTACGTGCACGTCCTTGTTAACTCGCGATGCTTGTCAAGTATGGACGCATGCTAACAGCTAGCAGCTCATTGTCCCGACTGGAAAGTTGCTCCTTAGCTGTGATGTGCCTAGGGTTACACTATCTATCATTAACAAACACACCCAGCCCTCCTCTTTCCTCTTACCGCTTTCCAGTGTCCTGTCCGCAAGTAATATTTGGAAGCCGTCAAATTCCACGACGGTGTCCGGCGTTAGGTCTGTTAGCCATGAATCCGTGAACATCAGCAAGCTAGCTCATTGGAAGTTCCTCTCGTGCCGCGTCCATTTTCTTGGGAAGGTATCTAACATTTCCCATAAAAACGGACAGGAGGACGGGGTGGTCACGCCTCCTCTTTGCCTGGCGTTTCGCCCCCGCGCGACATCCCCCGTCTCTTCCTCCTCAACTCGTGGGGGATATCGGGTCTCGCTCCGGGAGTCGGCACGGGGTTAGCACGAAGTGCTAACAGCTGATCTCTTGTGTAAACGATTGATCCGTAGCTCCCAGTGACATCTCCGGACACGATCACGCAAAAAACAGCCCCCAGCAGCAATAAAACCACCGCAATTTGGATGTCCATTGCTGCGATGAGGTAAAATAAATAAAACTGGGTAAAGGAAAAAACACGCGAAAAAGGCTCAAATAGTGAGCCGTGCTGCTTTAGCAGGTAGCCACTCGCGTGGTGACGGAACCGTAAAAACAAATGTGGTCCCATCAAAATCTGATGGGATATTTAAAAATAAAAGCGTGAAAATTTGCTTATTTGTCTGTCGTCACCAATGATTAAAAAAATTAAAATCATTACAAAATCCTCAAGCTATCGTGATACCAGACAAGTTCTGCGGGACACCAGACCACCCCAGTTGTCCACAAAAAGTGGTCACTTCAAAATTTGATGTGGCATTTAAAAATAAAAAAATCACCTGAAATATGCACTGTGATCAACACTGATTTAAAAGAAAAATCTTTAAAAAATATCCTCAAACTATCGTGATACCAAACCAGGATTGGGGATACTAGACCACACCAGCTGTCCACCAAAAGTGGTCACATCAAAATGTGATGTGGCACTTCAAAATAAAAGTAGCCTGAAATTCGCTTATTTCACGGTCATCACCACTGAGTTAAAAAAAAAAATAGCTCGAGCTATCGTGATACCAGACCAGTTTTGTGGGACACGAGACTACCCCAGCTGTCCATAAAAAGTGGTCCCATCGAAATCTAATTTGTAATTTCAAACTAAAAGTTGCCTGAAATCTGCACATTTCACTGTCATCATGCCTGACTTTAAAATTTCATTAAAAAATATCCTCTAGCTATGGTAATACCAAACCAGGTTTGGAGGACACAAGACAACACAGCTTTCCACCAAAAGTAGTCCCATCAAAATGTAAGGAGGCATTTTAAAATAAAAGAGCTGGAGCTGTCGTAATACCAGACTAGTTTTGTTGGACACTAGACGACCCCAGCTGTTCATCAAAAGTGGTCCCATCAAAATCTGATGTGTAATTTCACAATAAAAAAAAACCCACCTGAAATATGCACATTTCATTGTCATCAACACTGATTTTAAAATAATCATTTCAAAATACCCTCGAGCTATCGTGATATCAGACCCATTTTGGGGGACACTAGACAACCCCAGTTGTCCATCAAATGCGGTCCCACCAAAATGTGATACGGCATTTCAAAATAAAAGTAGCCTTAAATCAGCATACATCACTGTTATCAGGCCTGACTAAAATATCATGACAAAATATCCTCCAGCTATCATGATACCAGACAAGACATATTTCACTGTCATCACCATTGATTTAAAAAAATTAATTAAAAACTAGAGCTGCGAGCAGCTATAAAGGGCCCTCGCCACCCGGACAACGTTGGGGTACTGGCACGTTGGAAATGTGAAATATTTCCGAGAAATAACGTGAGGAATCTTCAAGAGGAATTTGCTTGTAGTTAAAGTTAGAGCAGCTTTTGTTTTCAAAGCCTCGTCAATGTTTTAAGTAAATTTGTTGGCAGGCACTACAGGTGCATCAAATCAAAGACTAATAGACTGAAAAACATTTTCTTTCCGAGAGCCATCACCATTCTGAACTCTCACACACATGCACACACACACGACCACCCTTACCTTGCTGAACAGCGACGTATTGTGTTGTATTTCTCCAATTTCATACTATTTTCCATCACAATATTTATTCTCTTATTTATCTAATTTATATATTTGATTAAATTATTGTTGTATTGCACTGGAGAGGGGAGCTCCCTAATCTTGTTGCACACTGTACAATGACAATAAAAGGATTTCGGATTCTGATAAATTTAGAATGGCCGACTTCCTGTTCAATTTAGCATACGGCTCCATGAGACTTTTTATTAGGTCTTGGCTTTGTACACACTTCATCAAATTTTCAGTTTGGTGAAACAGAGATATGGGGCTGTTTTTTTTTGTTGTTTTTTTTTTCTAGGGGGCGATAGCGAGCCATTTTTAAACAACTGTACGACAAAATAATAAAATATTGTGAATATTGAATCAACTCCCGGTTGAGTGGACGCTGGCACGTTTGGCTGCCACTGCTCACCGGTAACTCTCAGAAATTTTTTGGATCCGCTTGTTGTACCTGCTTTAGCAGTTTACAATCCCTCCAGTTACAGTGATTTTATTTATCATTATCTGTATGTTGAGCGATCCCGATTCTCATGAATGCCACCCACCGATTGCATAGTCGCTGACGCGTCTACTGTGGCTAAAGTTTAGCTTACCTATCAAAGTTAGCACCTGTCTGCCATGTGGACCCGCAGGCCAGTCTGCTTCTCGCACTTCTGCCTGTTCCTGTCATGTCATCAACCTGTGTCAGGACAACTTCAATCCACTGCCGCTGAACTCCGCTGGATTTACCGACACATGCCCGAGGGAAACGCACCACCACCACTGCTCCTCCTCCCGAACATCGCTCGTCGACCCTTGAAGGATTGTATGGCAATTACCGGCATTTTAAACATTTATGGGACAGAATGTCAATTATTTAATTTAGCAGGTTTATATTTACTGAATATGCTATGATCGCAAAATTCCGGACGAACTGGCGAGGCTGCCCGGCTCACCGTGGCTTGTCATCGGGACCGGGAGGCGGCGCAGGCGACGCAGAGAGAGGAAGCAGAAGCGGGGCTGCAGGTCCGGTGTCTTGCAACGGCTGCGACGGCAGCCCCATAGGCAACCACTGCCGAGTCTGTACCTCACCAACGCCAGATCCGTGGTCCACAAAATCGACGACCTGGGATTACAAATCCTGGGAAACCGCTATGTGCGAGACAGCAGTGTGATCGTCGTCACGGAATCCTGGCTGCACGCAGACGTCCCCGATGCTAGCATCCAGCTGGCCGGGCGCTCGCTACATCGCGCGGATCGGACACCGGTAAGAGACGGGGCGGGGTGGCTCTGTGTTTACGTGCATGAGAACTGGTGCGGCGATAGCACGATCGTCGAGAAGCACTCTTCCCCCGACATCGAGTTCATGTCCGTTAAATGCCGGCCTTATTTTCTCCCGAGGGAGCTAACGGTCGTGATTGTCACAGCTGTTTACATCCCTCCCGACGCTAGCACTAGCACGGCGCTCTCGCTACTCGCGTGCGTCATCAATAAACATCAGCGGGCCCACCCTGATGGCGTTCACGTAGTAGCGGGAGACTTTAATAAGGCCAATTTAAAGACTGTACTCCCAGAGTTTCACCAGCATGTCAAGTGCCCAACGAGGGGAGACAACACTCTCGACCATGTGTACTCGAACATCAAGCACGCATACAGGGCCCTCCCACTCGCCCCCCTCGGCCAGTCAGACCACCTGTCCTTGCAGCTCGCACCTGCATACATCCCTCTCAGGCGCAGATTCAGGCCCACCACAAAGACTGTGAAAACCTGGCGTGACGGCGCCATGAGTGAATTACAGGACTGCTTTCAAGACACAAACTGGGGCCTCTTTGATCATCAGGACCTTGATGTCTACACACATTGTGTAGTGGACTACATCAAGTTCTGCATGGAAACTGTGTCCCTACACAGGACTATACGGACCTTCCCAAATGCGAAGCCCTGGATGTCCAGCAGGGTTCGCTCTCTCCTCAAGGCCCGTGACGCTGCCTTCAGGTCAGGCGACAAAGCCCAGTACAGGGTGGCTCGTGCTGACCTGAGCAAAGGCATCAAGCTAGCCAAGGCAACCTACAAGGGGAGGCTGGAGGCCCACCTTGCCAGTAACAGACCACGGGAGGTGTGGCAGGGTCTACGGAGCATCACCAACTTCCGTGGCAGCAGCACGACCTCTGCAGACCCGAGTGCATCGCTGGCAGAGGAGCTTAACTGCTTCTTTGCTCACTTTGACTCGCCCCAACCGTCACACCCCCGCACTTCATGCTCCAACTCCCCCCCACTCACCGTAGAGGAACACGATGTGAGGCGCGCGCTCCTGGCTGTTAACCCCAGGAAAGCTACTGGACCCGACGGAATACCAGGCAAGGTCCTCAAAACATGTGCCCACCAACTGTCACATGTATTCTGCAGGATCTTCAACCGCTCCCTGGCTCAAGCAGTCATCCCCTCCTGCTTGAAAACTTCCACCATTATTCCTGTCCCCAAAAAGTCACCAGCCGTCCACCTGAATGACTACCGTCCTGTTGCTCTCACACCAGTCATCATGAAGTGCTTCGAGAGGCTGGTTCTCCAGCACATCAGGGACTGCCTTCCTCCCACTCTGGACCCCTACCAGTTTGCATACTGGGCTAACAGATCCACTGAGGACGCCATCAACACTGCTCTGCATGTTGTGCTGGGCCACCTGGAACAACAGCAGAGCTATGCAAGGATGCTCTTTGTGGACTACAGCTTGGCATTCAACACAATCATCCCAGACATCCACGTCGCCAAACTTGACATTCTCGGCCTCCCTGCCCTCACACGCATCTGGATTAAGGACTTTCTGACCAACAGACCCCAGACTGTGTTGCTCGGCCCCTACACGTCCTCCACCTGCATGCTGAGCACCGGTTCCCCTCAAGGATGCGTGCTGAGCCCTCTCCTATACGCCCTCTACACCTACGACTGCAGCCCGGCCCATGGCAACAACACCATCGTCAAGTTTGCTGACGACGCGACAGTGGTCGGTCTGATCTCGGAAGCTGACGAGACAGCCTACAGAGAGGAGGTAAAGAGACTGACAGCTTGGTGCAAGGACAACAGACTGCACCTTAACACTGCAAAAACAAAGGAGATTGTCGTCGACTTCAGGAGGAACAAGACGGTGCCGCCCCCCCTCTGCATCGAAGGCGTGTGTGTGGAGAGGGTCCACACGTTCAAGTTCCTGGGAGTACAGATCTCCGACGACCTTTCTTGGACTCACAACACCACAGCAGTGGTAAAGAAGGTCCACCAGCGTCTGCACTTCCTGAGAGTCCTCAGGAAATTCAACCTGGACAGGAAGCTGCTGCTAGCCTTCTACCACTCGTCCATTGAGAGCCTGTTGACGTACTGTGTCTCCACCTGGTACAGCGGCTGCACTGAGGCCGACAGAGTGAGGCTCCAGAGGACAGTCAAAACAGCGCAAAGGATTATTGGCTGCCCTCTCCCCTCACTGTCGGACATCTACACCGCCCGGTGCCTCAGAAGGGCTCTCAACATCGTCAAAGACAATACCCACCCAAACTCACACCTGTTCGACCTGTTGCCCTCTGGCAGGCGCTACAGATGCATCAAATCGAGGACCAATAGACTGAGAAACAGTTGCTTTCCGAGAGCCATCTCCATTCTGAACTCTCACACACACACGAGAACACCCTTACCTTGCAGAACAGCATCGTGATGTGTTTTTATATACCCTATTCTGTACTAAATTCCATTGCACTCTCTTATTTATTAATCTAATTTATATATTTGTCTGTCTTATTGTTGTATTGCACTGGAGAGGGGAGCCTTCTAATCTCGTTGCACACTTGAGTACAATGACAATAAAGGGATTTCTAATTCTAATTCTAATTCTACTACGCATAGGAATGACTGATTGTAGTCATGGTCTTTACTGATTTATGATATTATTTTCACATGCTAAAGTTATATTACTTAGTTTATAAATGTGTGAACATAGTATTTTCATGACCTACACTCACATTCACATCATACATATTCAGTCTGCACATTACAAACTGATGACAAGCCAGACAGCACTTCATGGACAAATATGACAAAGCACATTCTCCACATAGGACATAGACATGCAAACATACCAAATTGGGCACTGGATTTAGTTTTAAAATCGCTGCATTGGCTCCCCGTGTGTTTCAGGATTGATTTTAAGGTTCTTCAATTAGTTTTTAAATGCCTTAACGGTCTTGGGCCATCCTCGCGGACCCTGAGGTCCTCTGGCACCGGCCTGTTAATTATTCCTCGGGTGAGGACTGGAACACATGGCGAGGCTGCATTCAGCCATTCTGGTCCTCGTCTATGGAATAGCCTGCCGGAGGACATCAGGTCCGCAGAGACTGTTGATATTTTTAAAAGGAGGCTCAAGACCAGACCTGGGCATTGCACGGCCCGCGGGCCACATCCGGCCCGCCGGGTGGCACTGACTGGCCCGTATGACAGACCTGGGCATTGTATGGCCCGGGCCACATACCTTTGGTTGACTCTGACCGCGAGTGTAAGGTTAATTGGAAATTTCAAAATAAACATACTTTTTAATTTCACCTCATTCATGGGCGAAAGCTGCACTGCTTTTATTCTGAAATTGTTTTTTTTTTTTTATTCCCGCACAATGTGCGTCGCACATAATGACGTAATGCGTTTATCAAGACATGCGCGCGATTGAATCACAACAAGACAACGTTCGTCCTCAAAAATGTCCGCTCAGGCTACAAAAAGAAAGGTAGATGCCGAATGTAGAATTTTCAACAAAAATTGGACAGCGAAGTATTTATTTACTGAAGTTAGAGGTAAAGCTGTGTGTTTAGTTTGCGGGGAGCAGATCGCCGTGTTGAAGGACTACAATTTGAGTCGGCATTACCAGACGAAACATGCAGAGAAATATAAAAACGGCACCAGATAACAATGAACTGGGACACTTTTTCTCAAAATCACAGTTCAGTGACAGTCAATATGTTGTATCTTGCTTAATGTTTGGTGCAAAAAGACAATATTGTGATGTCTTTAAAATGCTCAGAACCTTTACACAACTATCCAACAGTATATGGAACTCAAAATGTGTTTTGAAGTGAATGTGACAGAATATGTTTACTAATATGAGTCACAAATAGTAAAAAATGTTAATATTTTGTCTACCATTGTGTTGAGAAATTTGAATGAATACATTTTTGTAAGGCAACCTCATTTTTTCAGTTTATTTGGTATTTAGTTTCATTGCTTAACTTTAATGCCAGCTTGTCAAAACAGTGCTATTTACTGCTTTTTAAAAAAGAAATACAATTAATATTATGCAGAATTGAGTTCAGCCTTTTGGCCCGGCCCTCCACAATATTTAATGTTTCTTATGTGGCCCCATGGAAAAAATAATTGCCCACCCCTGCTCAAGACTCACCTTTTTTGTTTGGCTTTTAAATAATTTATCTTAGTCTTTTAATTCAGGATTGTCATTTTATATATTATCATTGTCTTTAATTTTTTTTAGCTTCTTTGTCTTTTAGTATCATCATTTTTCTTATATATTTTAGCTGCGTCGTTTTATATTATTGTCTTTTAATTTTTAGCTTCTTCTCTGTCTTTTAGTATCATAATTTTTCTTATATATTTTAGCTTCGTCTTTTTATATTATTGTCCTTTAATTTTTAGCATTATCATTTTCTTTTATATATTTTAGCTCCAGTGTTTCCTCAAGGGGGGCCTCCGCGCTGGGAGGTGTGGCTGGCCTTCTCACAGGGGGCTTCATCCCGGAGGCTCCTTAGGCCCGGCGGACCGGGGCCCTCTGCACTATGTGTAGGGTCTACCCCGGTCAGTCTGGGCTAGGGGTCTGTGTGTTGGCGCAGCTCCCTGTGGGCGTGAGCCGTCATCCCTCTCAGCGCGGATGACCTACCCTGGGTACATTTTCTCATATGGTTTCTCTGTGCCTTACCCTGTCTTTCTACTAAGATGGTTTATTAAGTTGTGTGAATGCGAGTGTTCTGTGTGTGTGTGCGAGTTCAGGCGTGTATGTGGATGTGTCTTGTGTTTATGTTGAGTGGGTGGAATGGGTTTTAGTTTTTCGTTGTAATTTGGATGTTTTTATTGTACAGCACTTTGAGCCGCATTTTATGTATGAAAAGTGCTCTTATAAATAAAATTTGATTGATTGATTGGAGGGTTCAAGGGGACGCCATTGCAAAAACACATTCTGAAAGACATAATTTGATTTTGGAGCACACATACATGCACACTGACAAGATTACAGGGGAATACCAGCAGGAGAGACGGAGAGACTGCCCGCCGGAGAAGGCCAGCCGTGGAATACCAGTCTTGGGGACCAGCTGGGAATCAACCATCCAGACAATGATTAATCTGGAGAGGACCTTCCCTTGGACGTAGACCCGTGCCGGGGGAAGAATGTGAGGCTGGGCTGAGATAACGCACGACTCTTTTCGACTGTGCTTGCCCAAGTACATTTTCTCATGAGATTAAGAAAAAGCCGCTCAGTACTATTTCCTGAACCTCCGCCCTATTTCCTACCTACCATTCATTTCAAAAGTCCTAGATAATGTAGTCGCCACTCAACTCCACTCTCATCTCACCTGCAATAACCCTTTCAGTCCGGTTTCCGTGCACTTCACAGCACTGAATCAACTCTACTCAAGGTCACCTCTGCTCTCCTCATTGCAGCTGACTCAGATTCATTCTCCATTGTCATCCTTCTTAACCTGACTGCGGCCTTTGACACCATCTCACACACCATCCTTCTCAAAAGACTTTCTTCCATCGGCATCACCCACACCGCCCTCAACTGGTTCCATTCATACTTCAAAGACCGCACTCAGTTCATCCAGCTTAAATATTTCTCATCAAAGTCCCTCCCAGTCACCTCAGGTTTGCCCCAAGGCTCGGTCCTGGCCCCCCTATTATTTATCATATACCTCCTTCCCCTTGGCAGCATTTTCCGAAAATTCAATATCGCTTTCCATTGCTTCGCGGATGACACCCAGCTCTAGTTCTCCTGCAAACCCAGCATATCACTCCCTCCCACCTCCGTCACCTCCTGTCTATCTGAAATCAATGACTGGTTTTCTAATAATTTCATGAGGCTTAACAGCGACAAAACAGAAGTTATTCTTTTCAGTACAAAATCAATACAATCCAAAGTTGGCAGTTTTCCCATTCCTGTTGGCCCCTCCATTGTTTTCCCATCCCCTCAGGTCAAGAGTCTGGGTGTCATCCTTGACAGCACTCTATCTTTCCATAAGCATAATAACACAACCCGGTCAGCCTACTTCCATCTGCACAATATCAGTCAACACCGCCCCTCCCTTTTTCCCTCATCCACTTCTATTCTGGTCCAAGTCGAGTCAAGTCAATTTTATGTGTATAGCCCTTAATCACAGACAGTCTCAAAGGGCTTTACATAACCACAATCAACATCCACTGATCTTAACCCCCAGGAGGGCAAGGAAAAACTCAAAACCCCATTGGGGGAAAAGTGAGAAAACTTGAGAAGGGACCACAGATGGGGGGGAAACCCCCTTCCAGGATGACCAGGCTGCTTTGGATGCCAAGTGGGCAACATTTGACACATACAATGATGCTATACAATGTTAGATGAGATAATGTGAGAGTCAATTAAATGAAGTGCTGCAGGAAGATGACTTTAGTGGAGTGGGTCCTCATCCAGGACCGTAATCGCCATGGCAGCATATCCGAGGTTGAGCCTTTGATCTTGAAATAGTCAGTTTGGGGTAAATTCAGAACAGCCACTTCCAAGTGAATCACCATCACCTAATTCCCAAGCTGTGGAATTGGGAACAGAAAAAAAAGAACAGAAATAGTAAACAGGCCAACAAGTAGTTCAACGAAGTGCTGAAATATAGGGAAATCAGAAGAGGTGCTGCATGAAGACGACTTCGGCAGAGCAGGTCCCTCCCCGGTTGGTCAGTGCCGTAATCTTCATAGCAGGTCACCATCACCTAATTCCCAAGCAGGGGAAGAGGGGGCAGAAAAGAGGAGAAGCGGCAGTAAACAGGCCAACAAATAATTAAATTAGATGCTAAAGTATATAAATAAATGTCGCGCTGCAGGAAGACGACATCACTGGAACAGGTGCATG
The DNA here is from genome assembly GCF_059441095.1 of Idiotropiscis lumnitzeri. NCBI lineage: Eukaryota > Metazoa > Chordata > Actinopteri > Syngnathiformes > Syngnathidae > Idiotropiscis > Idiotropiscis lumnitzeri. The sequence goes on along the minus strand of NW_028283586.1, from coordinate 1,122,847 downwards.
CCCAGTTTGTCAATGCCTTAAACTTCCTAGTGGGTCACCGTCACCTAATCCCCCAGCCGGGGAAAAGGGGGCAGAAAAGAGAAGATAAGAGAAAAAGCGGCAGTAAACAGGCCAACAAATAGTTCAACTAAATGCACAAGAGTATAAATGCGTCTTTAATAGTGTTTTGAACATTTCTACTGAGGTGGCGCCTCTAATACCTGAGGGTAGTACATTCCAAAGCATTGGTGCCCGAATAGAGAACGCTCTAGAACCTGTGGACTTCTTTTTGGCTCGCGGGATCACTAAAAGACCAGCATTTTGTGAGCGAAGGTTTCGGGACGGAACATATGGTACCACGAGGTCAACGAGATAGGAAGGTGCTAAGCCATGCAATATTTTATAGGCAAGTAGCAGAACTTTAAAATCACATCTCAAGTGGACCGGAAGCCAATTCAATATGGCAAGTATCGGGGTAATATGATCAAACTTTCTCGTTCTAGTCAAGAGTCTAGCTGCTGCATTTTGAACTAACTTTTAATACTAGACATGGGGAGACCCGAGAGCAAAACGTTACAATAGTCGAGGCGAGACGTAACAAACGCATGGATTAAGATTTTTGCATCACAAGTTGATAGAATTGGGCGAATTTTAGCAATGTTACGCAGATGAACAAATGCAGTTCTAGTAATATTTTTAATGTGCATTTGAAACGACATAGTTGTGTCAAATATAAGACCGAGATTTTTTGTTGAATCCTTTTGGGCAATTTATCGATACTCATAGTGGTGTCTTTGAAAAAGGTACAGATGACGCGCTGGTCCAATGATCAGCATCTCGGTTTTATCTGAGTTAAGACGCAAAAAATTGAAAGACATTCATAGTTTAATTTCGGCAAGGCATGCCTCTAATTTATAGCAATCACACGGATTCGTTATATCCAACGGCATGTATAATTGCGTATCATCAGCATAACAATGAAAACTAATGTGATATTTCCGTATAATATCACCAAGCGGTAGCATCTAGTACCAATCCCTGCGGAACTCCGCGTGTGATCTTACAAAGATCAGAAGACGCATTGCCATGAATTACACGGTGCGTCGTCTCCGACAGATACGAATTAATCCAAGAAAACGCTGAACCTGAAATGCCAACACAAGTTTCAAGGCGTTTTAATAATATGTTATGATCAAGTGTCAAAAGCGGCGCCAAGATCGAGTAAGAGTAATACAGTGAACCCTCGGTTATCGCGGTTAATGGGGACCTCGTAGCTGTCGCTGCTCGGGCCCTAATAATAATTTCTACAAAAACAATAGGGACCTCGCCGCCGTCGCAGCTCGGGCCCTAATAACAATTTCTAGAAAAACAATAGGGACATCGCAGCGGCCACTGCTCGGGCCCTAATAATAATAATAAAAATAATAATGATTTCCACAAAAACAATGGGGACCTCGTAGCGGTCGCTGCTCGGGCCCTAATAATAATTTCTACAAAAACAATAGGGACCTTGCCGCGGTCGCTGCTCGGGCCCCAATAATAATTTCTACACAAAGTCCATTGTGGTGACCCGCCCCCTTTTAAGTAAATTCAAAGTGGCCGACTTCCTGTAAAACCTAGCTCATTGCTCCAAGAGACTTTTTTGTAGGTCTTGGTCTTATACATACAGTGAACCCTCGCTACTTCGCGGTTCACCTTTCGTGGGTTCAGTGCTTCGCGGGTCTAAAAAATATTCGGGGGCATTGTAGTTTCGCCGAGCGGCACGACAGGGCGCTGGAGCGGTTAGACGGCCGGCGTGCGCCGAAGAAGAGCGTGGGCGAAGAGGAGAGTGGACGAAGAAGAGCACGTTCCCCCGGACACGATCGGTGGCGACGTTTCGCGCGGTTCGGACCGTACCAGAGCTCCGGCCGGCGTGCGTGGCAGTTAAGCCGTAGAGGAGCACCTTCCTGTTAAGGATGTTTCTATCAAAACAAGCCTGAACAAATGAATCAACCAGCCAAGATTGTCTGTCATTTACGCGCGGGGCAGCCCTCGAACTCCGAGGCGAAGCCAGCGTGTTCGACTGCACACATGGTTTTTATTTGCATCAGCATAAGCAATTTGAATATGCAATACATACAGAATGGAAAACTTGACATTTGACTCCATCCCACTTGCCCACCCTCTTCCTGCCTATTCTAACGGTTTCAGCTTACAAGACACCTTTTGTTCATACTTCTGCTTATTCTAACAGCAAAAGTTCACTCTGAACTTCATTTGACCTGTGTAGTGTATTTTCACAAGGCTTAACGTGTTGAACTTATTTTATGGCCATGACGATATTGTTGCTTTAGAAATACCAAGCCTTGTGTTGGACCTCCCTAAATGCAGAAGTTACAGCCTTAAGAGGCCTCGGGCCCCAACATTATCTACGAAGGGTTAAAGAGGTCATCAACACCCCAAGGGAGGTGTTTACAGAAAAGGGTTCTGGCGTTGGGGAGTCACATTCGCGATGAGGCCGTACCTGGCACCCGTAGCTGTCGAAAGTTTAATTAGAGGCCAGAAAGATACGAATGCATGTGCAACAAAGGGGGCCTGTAAGATTAGTTATAGTTTGAAACTTGCTAAGATGACAAACTAAACAACAAAACTAACAGATGAACATACAAACTTAAATTTCTTTAACACTTCCCCGGGCACGGGCGGTGCCAAGCGGCCCCTAAGTTTAACCAAATGGAAGCTCCGGAGGAGGAGGGCATGCTCGCGTCACAGTAAGCCGAAGAGGAGCACCTTCCCCGGGCACGGGCGGTTCCAAGCGGCCCCTAAGTTTAACCGAATGGAAGCTCCGGAGGAGGAGGGCATGCTCGCGTCACAGTAAGCCGAAGAGGAGCACCTTCCCCGGGCACGGGCGGTTCCAAGCGGCCCCTACGTTTAACTGAATGGAAGCTCCGGAGGAGGAGGGCATGCTCGCGTCACAGTAAGCCGAAGAGGAGCACCTTCCCCGGGCACGGGCGGTGCCAAGCGGCCCCTAAGTTTAACCGAATGGAAGTTCCGGGGGAGGAGGTCGGGCGTGTGTCACAGTTAAGCCGAATTGGAGCACCTCTTCCGCCCGGGCACGAGCGGAGCGCGAGGCTGTCCGTTATGAAAGAATAAATAAATAAAGAATGCCACCTTTTTTTCACAGGGCACACCGGACGGCGTACCATCAGGTTAAAGTCGGAGTAATTAAATAAATACAAAAAGAATGGCTGGGGAATAAAAAATAATACGTTTTAATAATAATTTGGTTTTTTTGTTATAACATGAATTTCACTCTCTCTCTCTCTCTCTCTCTCCCCGTATATATATATATATATATAAATATAAATATTTATATATTTATTATATATATTGTATATTTTTTTTAAGCATTTTTGAAGGTGCGCCGCTACTTCGCGGATTTTCAGTTTTCGCGGGTGGTCTCGGTCCCCATTAACCGCGATAACCGAGGGTTCACTGTACTCCATAAAATTTACAAAAAGCGAGGTGAAACACTCAACCAGGGCTGCTTTTTTGAACATTTCTCGAGGGCCATGGCGAGCCATTTCAAAAAAGCTGCACAACTAACGTATAAAATATTGATAAATTTGCTCTGCCTGATGTGTGTGTCAAGTTTCACGAGTTGTCGTTCATATTTAGAACCTCATAATCAGCGTTGTTTTATTGCCGAACCGTGCAATGCCACTCCCACAACTTTTCACGAAAAAGGATGAATTTCGTATTGTGACATCCTCATGGCCGAAACAGTCCTCCGAGCATATATGAGGGCGACCTTGTTGAGTTGCACGGAGAAAAACATCCAAGAAAATAACTTGTATTAGCTTTTACCAGTTGGTGGCGCTACTACTACGATGAAAAATAAGTTGGTAGATGTCTTCAGGGCTGAAGTATCCTCAAATGTGTACAACTTCGAGAAGATAGGATCATCTGAGTCATGTTGCCGGAGCTTTTGTTGCCACAAAGTACAATCGGACTTTTCAGCACCGTAATAGCCACGCCTTTTGCCAAAACGTCACAAACTCGGCAGAGAGTAAGATCATTGTCTTGAGTCTTTTCTGACTAGTTTTCAGTCGGATTCGTCAAAAGGGCACCGTGCAGTACGTGAAAATTAAAATAAAAACAAATTTTTGATTCCACTTGGCGGCGCTGTGTGTATAACAAAATAATAACATTAAGATGTCTTCAGGTCGGGACATTTTATTTACAGGTGAAGGTTTGGATTTTTAGGAGCATGTGCAGGGGAGTTATTAAGCATTCATTTATTTGTATTAGGTTCATTTTGTCTTCTTATTATTGATATTTGACTGATTCATTAAAAGCAGACAATTATGTTTTAGGTAAATTTTTTTACCTGACATGTTTCGGCGAGTCTTTCGCCTTCTTCAGAGTGTCGCATGATGGTGTCTTGAGACCCGTCTTTATCAGCTGATGTTCCATGAGGGTGTGACTTACCTGTCAAAAAAATTAAAAATCAGAGCAGTAAAAGAATAAGCACAACATGAACATTACAAATCAGCAATCACTGACCACTGCAAAAGGGAAAACCACATCATGGACCGGGAGAAGGGCAGGGTCATCCGCACCGAAGAGAACAAACAACAGCGCTGGATCAGAGAGGCCATTGAGATCTGCAAGCGAGGCATAAAAACCATGAACAGAGACAAGGGAGCCTTCATCCTCTCTACCACCTGGAGCAGCATCTTGGCGGAGTGAACGGACAGCGGGGGGTGTGACTTGCCTTCATTCTTGTGACAGGTAAGTCACGCCCTCATTGAACATCAGCTGATAAAGACGGGTCACAATACACCATCATGTGACACTCTGAAGAAGGCGAAAGACTTTCGTATTGTGACATCCTCAAGGCCTAAACACTCATCCGAGCAAATATAAGGTAGATTTTGTGAACCTGCCCGGAGAAAAACATCAACGAAAATAATTTGTATTTGTTTTAACCAGTTGGTGGCGCTACCACTGCGATCAAAAATAAGTTGGCAGCCGTCTTCAGGGCCTGAATATCCTCAAATGTGAAAAATTTCGAGAAGATGGATCATCTGAATCATTTTGCAGGAACTTTTGTTGCCACGGAGAATAATCAGACTCTGCGGCACCGCAATAGCCACGCCCTTCGAAGGAAAGTCACAAAAATAGGGATAGCGTAAGATCAATGTCTTGAGTCTTTTCTAGCCAATTTTCAATCGGATTCGTTAAAAGGGCACCGTGCAGTACGTCAAAATGTAAAAAATGATATTGATTGGCGCAAGGTGTATAACAGAATATAAACATATAGATGTCTTCAGGTACCGACTCTTTATGTACATGTGAAGTTTTGGATTTTTAGCAGCATGTGCAT